>NW_008666583.1:3747-10331 GCF_000695815.1 Acanthisitta chloris | reverse complement strand
GAAAGTAGAGAGCCCTTTGGACTACAGCCTGGTGGACTTGCCTTCCACCAATGGACAGAGCCCAGGGAAAACCATTGAGAACTTGATTGGCAAGCCAGGCGAGAAGACCCAGGCCCCCAAGGACAGCACAGCCAGCGCCAGTCTGGCGCCCAACGGGACGGGCAGTGGGCAGGAAGCAGTAGGGCCGGAGGAAGACGAAGATGAACTTTTGAGAGTGACTGACCTTGTTGATTACGTCTGTAACAGTGAACAGTTATAAGACTTCCATTTTTGTGCTAATTTATTCCACGGTAGCTCATACCAGCGGGCCAGTTATTAAAAGCTGTTTTATTTTTCCTAGAAAATTCTCCACTACAGTATCACTTTTTAGAAGCAAGAATTTCACCAGTCCTGCAGTCTTTCTGTGAAGTGACCAGTTTTGAACTTTGAAGATGAGTTGCTGTAAATTCCCTCTCTTCTCTCCCCTTCTCCTTCCAAGTCCATGGTCCTGGGTAATTTCACTCACAAAAACCTTATAACAACAAGAGATTTGTATATTTTTGACTTTATATTTCCTGAGTGCATACAAATTTGTGGAAATGGGTGGCCTAAGAAAGCATTCCAAATCAGTCAGGGCCCAAACCGGAACTGGGGTGGGTTTGGCTCAAGGGGTTGGGGGGGATGGGAAGGGGGTGGTCAGAAGCACTTGTGCTTTAGCTTTTTCATATGAGATATATATTATATTTAAATGTTCACAACTTAGATTACAACTTAACAGACAGTTAAAAGCAAAATTAATGTCTGTACTGTCGCATTTTGTGAGTTGTAGGTTAACATACCATAGCTCATTTAGTAATCACCTTCATGGAAGCAGTTTGATTTTAATACTGGAGGCAAACAGAATTATTAGAGGCCAAGAAGGTACCATAAACAAGAACTCTGCTATCCATTATGACTTGCAGACTTTCCTAATAAACATCCTTTAAAGTGTTTGTACAGTGAAGTGTACTGTAATGAAGTTTTTGACAGTCGAAACACACTAGCCATGAATTTCTAAAGTGATCTCATGCGCAGTTCATCAGATGGCCTTCGATGCACAGTGTCTAATGGGAGGATGTATCAGTGTCAAGTTAGTCTGTGAGCTGGATGTCAAGTAAGTCTGTAAGTGCTGCAAACTTTTACAGACAAAAGACCCCTGCGGTAGCTGCTCGGCCACGCGCGCCTCACCATCCGTCGGAGCATTCCGAGTGAAATGTGTCTGTGCAAACAAGATTGATCACAGGATGACAGTGCATCAGAGGATGGAGGAATTTTCAAATAAACCGTGACTGGTCCATTCATGCCCTTAATATCTACTTCAAATTGAAGTAACCAAATGGAACAGTTTTCCTTTTGGAGGTTTCCTGTTTGGGGTTTGTGTGTGTTTTGATTTTACTTATCTGCCTGGATGTATTAGCAGGTTTTGAATGTAGTTGTTGGCCTTTGGCCATTAGAATTTTCTTAAAATACATTTTAATAACTGTCATGTGACCAACTGATTTCAAGAAGGCAGTGTTTCTGAGAGAAAACGCTTGACTCCAAGACATCTCATCAGCTTTTGAGTGGGCATGAAGTGATATGTGCTATCAAGAAAAAAGTGGAAGAAAAAACCCCAAACCAACATGGGGCACATATGGAGCATTCAGTTTTCTCTTTACTCTGATTAAGATGCAGGCTGTAGCATTTGTACGTGTTATAGCACACAGACAGCTCAAACAGATCTGCCAAACATTGAAATCCAGAAAGGTCACATCTGTTAATCCTGTTGCTCTGAGATTTGGGGTTTTGACTGGTGTTTGTCCATTGCCGGCAATGGATGCACCAGAACTGCTGCTGCCACTGAGGAGTGAGTTCTCCTTTCCTGCCCCACTTGATTCCCTTCCATTATATTGTACTTACTAGTCAGTCATTAGCACTTCTGTTTTCTTGTAATAAAACCGGCATTAGGCCTTTACAAAATGCCTCTCTAGAAAACCTAGACCCAAAAATTACCTACCTTCTGGCCTTTAAAGTCTTGGTTTTGTTTCCCCACCTCTTTCTCCACGAGGTCTATCAGAACCACTCCATGACTCTGACTCATTTGGGTTCCAGCACTGCACATACATAGTGCTATACAACTAGGATCAGAAAGATGCAAAAAGATGGCACTCACTCATTGCCTGCTGTGCTAAGCAAGCTTGTGATTTTAAAAAAGCAAAAAGAGAAATCACTCTCTAACTGAGAATTTAATTTCATCAAAGATTAAGTATTTTCCTACCTTGCTGATGTTAACAATTAACAGTTAAATGATTAAAACAGGGTAGTGAAAAGCCACAGAAGCTTAGAATGAGTTGTTAAAAGCATATGTAGCGTTTTAAGCTACTCTAGTGTTTATCTTTGCTTAGGTGATACATAAATGTAGTGGTTCTACATTTCCAATATACTTGTGTTTTGGAACAAGTAAGAGCATACAACTTCCACTCATCTATGGTGATGCTGCTGAGCATTTGTAATGCTTGCAGTGCAAACTGATTAACATGCAGCAGCACTGTGCAGGCAATGGTTTCTCATTTGTTTTGGCAGTGCCATATTCTCCTTTGCTGCCTGATGGAGCCTTTTAGTACCTGATCAGTGCTGTGGCAAACATTCTTGCTTGTAGAGTCAGCCCCAAATGTCAAGTACTTAGTGAACAAGTAAGTGTGAATGTAGGAAAATACAAGAGAGTTACAATACCGAATATACTGGTCAGGAAAAAAACTGCCAATACTGAGTTAGGGAGTGATGTAAAAACAGGAAAGACTGGGAAGCAGAATGGGAGCATTGAAACTTGCATCAGGAATGTTGTGTTTTAAAAGTGTGGAATGACCAGTTGTTACCAAATTTTACTTTGTATAGGTCACTTCTCAAAAACAACTTTTCTGTCTCCTAAGAAGTCACTTTGAGTGTCTGAGATGGCTTCATCCCCCAGGATCTAGAGTTCCTGCTTAGATCAGTGGGAATGGTGTGCAAGGGAAAACTGCAAAAAAATGCTCTGGAAAGTATTACTTATTTTAAAACTTGCATTTTTCTTATTTCTGAGGCTTCCTGCTTGATGGAAAATGTACAGTCTCCTGTTTGGGAGGATGACATTTTCTGGCATGAGGCCAACTGACTGTCACACAGGGCTCATGCTGTTACAGTACATATATGTGATTCCAGAGTGGAAATGTCTTCCTGGTGTCCGTATAGTCCTGTGCCCTTCTGTGCTCATTGTGAGATCAGAAGATAAATGTCTATGAACAGTGATCTTCAGGTGTGGCTTCAGGCTTACAGAAAGCTCAAACCATGTGAGAAGCAGGGAAAATAGGTCAGGGATTGGTTTGACCTAATGGATTTAGAAGTACAAGAACAAGCAGCTGTTGGCTGAACATACAAAGCATTTATTCAACAAACTTGTTTATTCCATAAAGGTTGTCACGAAAAGCTTTGTCTTTTTTAACTGCAAACTCCTCTGAGTATAACTGACTGGGAGGAGAATGAATTGTTTTCTATGTGCAGTCTAAGTAGCACTGTTTGGGGGGAAGAACGTATAAATCAGCTGGAGGAGTGGACTCTGTCACCAAGATAAATGCTGGCTGTTTGCTTTCTTGCATGGGGCTCATGTGACTGTCAGCAGCACAAAGCACACAGTAGGTGCACTCTGCAAGGAATGACTGTGGTGTGTCAATCTAGGCAGAAGGGTGGTAGAATGCAGAACTGGGTTTCACCATGGTTGATGTCTGCTAGTTGTTGAGTCTGATAAACCTGAGCGTGTTCTGCAATTAAAAATGGAAAATGACATCAGCAAAATACCAAAACAACCCTTAGTGTTGAAATTTTGTGGGAAGGTTAGTGCTGAACAATCAACTCTTTTTGATAGTTTCACTTTGTACGTGTTGGAATTATTACATCTTCCTGATTATCTTTTTAATGAGAAGATTGCTCTGTTCTAGCAGCACTTGAGAGAAACAGAGATGCTTTCTTTTTGAATTGCTCATTTATGAAGTATGTCACCTTCGAGGTTTCTTTATGTTAAGTGTCTCAGTTACTCTTCATATCATGGGAGCTAATGGCTTAGTTGGACTTGTTTTCTGTTCACTTCTATTTTCTAATTGCTGTGTCTGAACTCTTAGTGAGAGACCTTGCTTGAAGAACCTCAAGGGGGGAAAAAAATAATGTATGTACACAAAAGGAAAATTGTGTGGTAGTGAGACACTTGTTTTGGGTTCTCCTCACATCTGTCATTTGAACTGCATTGGTATCAGATGCTGCAGCTGTTTGATAATTTTATCCATTCACTGTCAGGGTCTCCATTTTATACTCTTGTTTTCAGGTGCTTATAACTTGGTTTTCAGTGTTCTTCAGTAGGAAGTCTTGGCCTGAACTTTCCAATAATCGTTTCAAATTACATATTTTCACAAACTTTTTATGAAAAGTAAACAAGGTATTTTTACAGCACCTGCTTTTTAAATTCACTTTGTACACAGTAACTTAAATAAATGATGTCAGAAATGCTCGCACCCAGAACTGGTCTGATGCAGAGATTTGTAGCATCTCTTTCAAAATGGCAATACATAGGCCTTGAAAATTGGTTTTGGTACATGTGCAGGGACTACTATTCACAGGCTTGTGGTATGGTTATGATGTGCACCCTAGGTATGTGTTTACATTTGATGTATGCTTCCGATTCAGTGGGTCTATAAAATCCTTAATTAGATAAAAATGTATATAAAAGATAACCAAGATAATCTTCAAAGATAATCTTCAACCAAACAGTAACTTTTTGGGAAAAAATATGTTAAATATGGTGGAGGACACTCTAGAAATGCATATGAAGGAGCAGAATTTTGCAATCCTTAAGTGTTTAAAACTTCTATAGAAGCATTTAAGATATTGTCTGAAGTAAGAATTTGCAGGATCAAGACCACATTTCCTAGTAGTCTCTTCTTCCTTCTCTTCCCTAACAGTTGGGGTAGGGACTGTATCTCACTTGTGATGCTGGAAGGCAGAAAATAAAAAAATCCAACAGAAATTATATACTTTTTTTTCCTGGCATATACTGATGTAAGAAAAATTCTGTGACCAATGTTTGGCGCTTTACAGTTGAGTACCCAACCTGAGACCTAACAGAGAGCTCTGGTTTCAGAAATGTTAATTGGAAATTATTTCTGAATCTGGACACCTAGCAGTTGGGCTATCAAGGATTACTAGTCACTGTGGAAAGTCACATCACTTTTCAAGCTCTTATTTTTAGGTTAGGTGTAACTAACTAAGATAGTTCCAAACAGCAAAAACGTGTGCTTGGGAACCGATTGTCCCAACACTTCAGAGTAATTTAACTTATTTTGTATATTGCAAGATATGTATATTGCTTAGTATGTCACTTAAAAAAAGATTGTGTAGAGCTTCTGGGGGAAAGAAAAGAACACTCTAAAGTAGGTAAGTTTTTATAACTGAATCTGTGCTGTAAAGGCTCCAGGTTCAACTACAATTAAAAGCAAGTCCTACAACTTGGGGTTTTGACTATCATTTTGTAAATGCACCCCACACCTGAGCTGAGGGGCAGGAGGGGACAGTATGGCAGTTAGAAGGGACACGTGCTCAATGAGGGCATGTGTGTCTGCAGATATCTCTCCTATGGCTACATGTAACCCCAAAGGTTGCTAACGAGAGCCGAAGAATGGAGCAGCTCCGTTCGTTCGGTTGGTTTACTTTGTGCACTTTGCAGCACTTTGTGTACAGTCAGTCTCACTGGTTCCCCAGGTGCAGACAGAGTTGCTTGCTCCTGCTGTTTGGATGCTTGTCCAGATAACAGGAGGAGATGGGGAATGGATGGAGGGAAGTGGAACAGAAAAATATGTATGCAAACCCATGCCATTTGCAAGACAGGTCTTGGACAGGCCTAAAAACTACTTGTTACTTGCCCTTTAAAGGCTGTATTTCCAATGGAAGGTCTCCATTTAGGGGAATCATCCTGATACCCTCCTTTTCTCATCCTGACCTTCAAAGCAACTGGAAAACGTACTTGAGGTCTCCTTCCTTGAGGGAATCGATGACGTTCCATCAGTGCAATGTGGATGTGGAGAAAATTAGGATCAGTCCATAGAGTATTACAACAATGTTTGTCTCTGGGGACGGCGGTTGGAGTCTGCACAGTTTGCTTTCTTGTTTGTTCCTCTTACTGTGTCCCACACAACTAAACTTAGATTAGTCTGTCAGAATTTGACTTAAGTGATTCTATGGGAATAAAGTCCTTCTACGAGAACGTATGATAGGCCTAGTTACCAGTGCACTGTTTGTTAGTTAGAACAGTTAAAAGTCCTTAATAGATACTAATCTGCTACTCAAGGTAGCGGTAGAAAAGGAAATCAAATCATAAAGCTGTAAGCCTTGTTTAGTTTTCCATTTTGTACTCGTTTTATGGACTCTAAGATCTTGTACAGTATCTTTTTCCTATCCTATATTAATTCAAATTACTCTTCCCCCTGACTTGCATTGAAATGACTTGTTGCTAATTCCTGCCCATGTTTCCCAGCCCTCCTGCTGCAGCCAGGGGAGGGATGTGACCG
>NW_008666583.1:0-3726 GCF_000695815.1 Acanthisitta chloris | reverse complement strand
CAATGGTTCTCACAGAGGCACAGATCCTGTACATTAGACAAACCTTGGGTATTTTTAGATGCTCAGGCAGCATAGAACAGGTCCCTTGCTTGCAGAATGGTTACCCTCCAATAGTCTGTGAGAACTGGATCAAATCTGCCAGATAAGTCTCTTAAATTTTAAGACCTGCTTACATGAAATACAGTTTTGTCTTACTCCTGTGTGCTGTTTGTTTGTTTGCAGAGAAACCTCAAGTTCCTTAAAAATGGGCTCCTTCACAGCTGGCCTCATTTTTTGTTTTCTTTCACTGAAGAATTAACGCAGTAAAGTTCCACAAGCTGAGCTCTTTATGTAGAGTTTAACCCTTGCATTTCTTGAGTCCTGGACCTTGTCTTTTCAGCCTCTCTTCAATCATGACTTGCTACAATATCAAAGGGAAAGGACCGAGGGGACACACACTGTGTGTGTGGGAAAGGGAGGGAGATACCTTGAAAAAACTGGAAGTGTTATTCTTGTTGCACATAAATGGGGTGGTGCTTTCACTGTCTTTTCCCTCCCACTGGTAATACCACGTGCATGTAAACCATGATGCGTTAAAACTTTTTTAAATGGAAGTCATGGTGGCCTCAGTGCTCAAAGGGTTAACTGCAGTTTATTAACAGCTAATGTTTTTAGATTTGCAGTACACAACTGTTTAAATACTGTATTCCTTGTAAATGAAGTAAAAAAAGAAATGTTAAGGCTGGTGCCAATATTTTTGTTAATGAATTGTTCAGCGTTGTCTCTCACTACAGTCTGGTCAGAACTCTTTGTGTATAAGCTGGGCCTGAAGCCATTTTATAGCTTGTAGGCCTAATTGTGTAACTTTTCTTTCATAATGGTTTTGTTATAATATCTACTGTCATTTCTTTCATATAAATATGACATGTAAATTGTCATAATAAAAAAATTGAAATAACTTGATGTACAAAGTATGTGTATTGAAGAAACAAGTGTTTTTTAATGAGCATCACACGTGCACATACTTTTCTGTTTCAGTTTTAAAATGAGCAGAGAGTAATGGTTGCTGTGCATCATTCCAGCCCATGATGGTGCCACTGCCTGCCATGGGAATGGACAACTCATGGTTTATGTTGGTTTTGTTACAGCAGCATAACTGACAGAGTTTTTCTTTCTTTGGCCACCTGTGGCTGACAGTGGGGAAGACCTGATGGACTTATTTCTGCAGTGGTGATGGTTCTCTGCATGTGTTCCATCTTCTATATGATTTTTGTAACTAATTTCCTAGTGATGTTGCAGTCACTTGACAAAACCCAGTATGCCTGCAGCTGGCACCCTACCCAGCTCGGCTGTTCAGCATACAGCCATGAGGTTTCCATGTGGTGCTAATGAGAGAGGAGACAGGTTCATTCGTTCAGGCTGAGACGTGTAAAACCACTAACTGGAAACCTGCAGAGACACACTGAAGATGCAGATGCTCTGACATGTGGTTGGCACTTTAACAGGAGAAAGTCAGGGAGAGAGGAAGGAGTCAAAGAAGAAGGTGGCTTCTATCTGTGTGAATCGCTGTAACATGTCAATCTTTTTCTATTACAAATGTGTCTGTGGTTATAGTAAAGCTACTGCGTGTTCCTGCAGTGATGAGAAATTGCTGTGAAATCCATACTCTTGCTCCAAATTCCCTGCCAAAATTTTCCATTTGCGTTTTTGATGGATTCTGGATGTCTAATTCTGAACTGGCCACCTTATGGCAGGCAGTGCTGTGGAGAGAAACTAACTCCCTTAAGTGGTGAGTCTTGCTTTCTGTCCTAAGGTGACTCAAACCTGTGAAGGTGCCTGCTGCTCTCCATTGCCTCTGAACACAGCCCTGGTTGACTAAATCCCTGTTGGACATCCAGTGTCCAGATGTCTATGTGAGGGGGGATCCCAGCTCAATTCTTAAAGCTCTTACAGCTGAGGAAAAGAGTTTTCAAACGGTGTCACTCTACCCTGTTCATAAACTTAGAGGAAATGTCTGCTTACGCACCCCAAATTTCTGTTAGGTGCAACATTCAGTATGAAGTGCCTGGATCATGTGAACAAGGAAGATGTGGATTTCTCCTCCTTAACGCCTCAGCCTCAGAACCAACTTCCCTGCCTGGGCTTAAACCATCCTTTTTCCCATTTTCTTTTGGAAGAGTGGTATGTGACAGAAGAAAGACTCGCACTTGTGTGCAGGAGGAGAAATGAACTCTCTACTCCTTCACTGCTGTGGCTTAATTCAACCTCAGCCACTCAGGAGTTTTAATTTAAAATAATCAGTAGGAGTGAGTTGTGTGATTTGGGGTTAACTGCAGAGGTGGAGAGGGATCTCTCTGGTTGATATGACAGCCACGTTAGGTAATGGGATGGACATGAGCAGGAATATTGATTTGTAACCACTAGGTGTGGTGAATGGTATTTCCATGTATTTGTATCTCTTCCCACCACTTGCTGCAGTCTGATTTTTGTTCATGGATGAATCCTAAATTTCTGTTTCCAGATGAGCAAATGAGTCTTGGCAAACTTGAAGATGGTTGAGAAATTTTATTTTCCTCATCTCCTGTTGCCTCTTGTTTGTTTTTTTCTCCAAGCTATTAGAATGGTGTTTAAATACCACTTGATTATGGAATTCGCTTTCATTTCGGTCAAGGTGGTTATTTGTATGGGTAACAATTATTTGCATAATTAGAACCCTAAATGGGTGGGCATGGCTGTGGAGCTTTCCAAAGCATTGCCAAAAGCTCAGCCCAAGAGAACCACGTTATGTTCTTGTTCTCCCTCGTTTCTTCACGTTTCCTTTTTCCAGAATGTGCTGCTTTGGCTTTTTCCTATCCCAGACTGTAACTAGTGGAGTCTAGAGAAGGGAAGGATGGAGACCTAATCCTGTTAATGATTGGTATGTGTTTGTGAGAATCTGGGTTTGCACACAGGTAGGTAAATGACTCCTTAAGAGTAAATTTAAACTAATGTCAGGGAAGACTTAACAGCCATGACAAGGTCACAACTTGCATGGGCTCTTGGTATGTTGCTATGGCAGGAGCATTTGTCATCCTGAAAAGTCAGGGAGAAGGGATGTTTGAAGTGATGCTGTCCCACTGGGAGTTATCAGGAGCATCCCCTGACAGAGATGTACTCCACTGATGCATCCCTCATCTGTTTCTCACTGCAGTAGCATGTGTCATAAGAGAAACTTGCAGAACAAATGGTTTGAATCCAGGGGAGGAAGCAGGGCCAGTGCTCATAAGGGAGCAGTAGCCTCACTGCAATCTGCTGTCTCAAGACACTCTGAGCTCCTCGAGTACATACTGTAGTAGTATTGGGCTTCAGATCCCAAGTTCATCACTACAAAGGGGAATCAACTGGATACCCTTTAAGCAATTCAGGTACTTGAGATGTTTTCCTCTCTGGGTGTATCTATGAGACATTGGGTGCTGGTCACCCATCTAAAATTCCCTTTCTGGCATCTGATAATGTTCATTAAAAAGCCACTGTGTTTGGTTTTCCCTTTGTCAGCTGTTCAACAGAGACTTACAGGCTAAAATAGGTACAAGAAGTGTATGGACAACACTCTCAGCCACATGGTGTGATTCCTGGGGGGCAGGGCCAGGAGCTGGACTTGATGATCCTTCTAACTCAAGATTCTATGATTCTGACTGGACCTAGTTTCACCTTGGAATCACAGGATGGAATAGGTTGGAATGGACCTTCAAGGTCATCTATGAGGTG
>NW_008666582.1:876-1117 GCF_000695815.1 Acanthisitta chloris | reverse complement strand
ACGGACGCGTCTGCCAGCGCCGGGCGGCTGCCTGCTGTCGGGCAGAGATGCCCCGGTGAGGCGGTGGGCTGGCTGAGGGCCGGGGGCCCTTCTCTCGCTCGGCTGCACACCGGGCGTTTAGGCTGAAGTACCCGCTTGATGTAGTGCTGTAATCTTTTTCTCATATTTGATGGGAATAGTTTCCTTGTCCTAGTATTTGACCACATCTCCACATAAAGCCAGGTTCGTATTTATGTTAGCA
>NW_008666582.1:523-856 GCF_000695815.1 Acanthisitta chloris | reverse complement strand
CCCAATACCTGACAACCCCGGTTCCCATTTCTGCTAGCCGAAAAGGTTTATTCAAGCACATAATGGGATCCCAGAAGAAAGCTTTTCAGACGAAGGGGCGACGGTAAACTGCACCACGTGAACTCCGTTTCCAGGGCTATTAAGCTTTTAATTGGAAAATAGCAGAGGAAATTTCAAGGTGACTAGAGGTGTTGGCAGTTAACGCCCAGAAGAACAGACTGAAAGAGAACGAATGTGTGAAACATACGCTGCAAACAGCATTTAACGGAAAGGGCCTGACTCGGCCAAAGGGCCGAAGAAATGCCACGGACCGGGCGGCGACGGGTGGTGGGC
>NW_008666582.1:0-454 GCF_000695815.1 Acanthisitta chloris | reverse complement strand
TCCGGAGGACACGGCGCTACCGCTGCTCACCGGGAGCCGCGTTCCAGCGATTCCCCGGTTACCCCGGGCGGCGCAGCGGGTCGCGCCGGGGGATGTTCACTAGTGTTTGTAGTGCTCTAAAGTAAGCATTTGGGGAGGGGGCGTTGGGTTGCCGTTGCGCGGGTGCGAACGGCAGGATTAATTCAGTTACACCTCGCCCAAACTGCTTTTAGGCAATGCCCGTATTACAGGGAAAAAAAACCCAGAGGATTAAATTTTCCACGATTTCCCGCTCAGAGAATTACTCCGGCTATATCTGATCGTCTGTGCTGTCACACAGTAAGGAGGGAGAGGAGCACAATGCCAGCCGTGCTGGGCTGCGTGGTGTGGCGTCGCGCTGGTGCGGAGCGAAACTGCACGGAAAACTTCAGGGAAAATGTGAATTCTGCATAGGGTCACGCTAACCGGCAATTAA
>NW_008666581.1:169100-187952 GCF_000695815.1 Acanthisitta chloris | reverse complement strand
GAGCCTTAGTGACCCTCCTGCAGTTATGCTCAGCCACTTAACAATTCTGTCCAGGTCTCTCTGTAGAGCAGAGACTTCATTCTTAGCTCTCATTCAAAGAGGAAAATAACAACAGAGCTCATCCAACCTGTCTTTAGCCACATCCATGGCACACGACTGCATCCCATCCTTGGCATTCTTTACAGTCAGCACTTCTGGGGCACAAAACAAGAAGCCTCAATTGCTCCACTAGCTGCCAAGGGAGCTGAACATGACCAGCCCAAAGAGAGGTGCCCATCCTATATATGCTTTAGACTGAGAGAAAGCATGTTTAAAATGGATATTGGGAAGGAATTCCTCCCTGTGAGGTGCTGAGGCACTGGCACAGGGTGCCCAGAGCAGCTGTGGCTGCTCCATCCCTGGGAGTGTTCCAGGCCAGGCTGGATGGGGCTTAGAGCAGCCTGGGCTGGTGGGAGGTGTCCCTGCCCAGGGCAGGGGTGGGACTAGGTGATCTGTAAGGTCCTTTCCAACACAAACCATTCTAGGATTTACCAATTCCATGACTCTATGCTCACATCCAGGCAGAGAAATTCCAGGCAGGTACTCAAGTTGCAGAGAAATCCACAGTGGTAAAGCAGGTGAAAACAGAGCCAGCAGCATCTGCAGAGGGCAGGGATGCAGGTCTCTGAGGCACTGCTGTCTTCACTCATCTCCAGGGGTTGTTATCTCCAAGCTCTGGTATATGTCAGGATTGCTTCAATGCTGATTAAAAAAATGCATAAAAGGAAGTCCTGTGAGCCCAAGTTGTGCTGCCAATGCTTCCTTATAGTAGGAGATGTGATGGATCTTGTCTCAGGCATGAGCTTGGGAATAATATCCAGCCTCTCCCAGCTGTTTCCCATCCCTAAACACACCCCAATCACTGCTTTTTCCTCTCTAACTGCAGTGAAATTGAGTTTCTTTGCAGGTCACCACAATCTTGTCTCGTGTTGGTTGGGAGGTAAATGCACTGTGCAATTTGGGACATCCATGTTCTGTAAATTAACTTCACCTGGAACAAGCACAGGGAAGAGCTGATCAGGTGATTGAGGAGCAGCAAAACCTCTTTTAGGAGAGGAGGCTCGAGCACATTTCATTTCCTGATGTAAGTTATCACTCAGAAAAATGTCACTGGACTGTGTAAAAACTGGGGGAGGTGGTAAAACCTCTTCAACTAGCTGACAGGATGGGCAGGGCTGCCACCAGGAGCACATCAAGAGAGAGACCAGAGAGCCTGGTAAAAAATTTAGGATGAAAATTAGGAAAAAAGGAGTCAAATCATCAGAACCAGAAGGTTTAGAGTTACTTAAATGGAGCTTAATGCCTTTATTGGAGAGATTGGAGAGCACAGATCTCATAATAGCAGAGGACCAAGGGAGCTCACCTGGCCTTGTGTTCCTAAACCCACTCTTATTCCCTAGGGCTCCTGTTTCCATGGAAAACTGCACAATAAAGGAGGCAGAAACTATGCAGCACAAAGCACAGCCAGCCCAAAGCTGGGGCAAGGTTTGGGAGGAAGAAGCAGATGGAAGTGTCTCACATCCCAATTACATGATGAACATCCAGAGCCAGAGGGAGTCAAAGGGAGAACTCCAGAATTCCTAGGCCACTAATCTCACATTTACCAGAGACAAGAGGATAAATACTTCTTTTCCAGGAGGGCTCTGGCTGCAAAATGGGAGCACCAAACCATTCAGCAATCAGTTCCCTTTATGAGTCAACTTGTCTGTGCCTGTGCTGCTGAATCCATGGCCCAGAGCCCCATTCCCACTGCCTTTTCCTGCCTGGAGAGCCAAGGTGATTTCATCCCTCCCTGTCAAGCCTTTTCTCAGCACCCTAACATTTCAGGCATGCTCCTGTCTTCCTTGCAACACGACAGCAAACTCTCCTGCTTATTGCTGGGTATTAGAAGACAGTTCTCCTTCTCCTGACCTCTGCAGTCCCAGCTCATTCATGCAGAGAAAGTGGATGCATATCCTATTATCCCTTGAAGTGTTTTATAGCTTATGTTAAAGCTTTGGGCTCTTCAGAGTTTGTACCCAATTTTAGGCTCACAATACCTCTAAGGAGAAAGTGATGGGATGTTATCTGAAAATTACCCTAACGTGCAGAATGGAGAGATGAAAATATTTATGTATGAAATCTGAAGTAGACGATACAGCTAGAAGAAAAATAAAAAATAAAAAATGAAGAGGGAAATAAACTCAAAGAAAGAAACCAACCACAAATATACCTAGAATTTAAATGATCTAAAAAATACTCTTTTTTCTCTGAATGGTTGAACTAGTAAGAGGACAGACATTTCCCACACAAACTTTACTCCTTGGAGGAGCCACAGAAACCTTGGGCAGATTAGGAAGAGGAATGTACTGACAGGATAAGGTAAATGGCTTCAAACTGCCAGAGGGCAGGGTTGGATGGGAGATCAGGAAGAAATTCTTGCCTGGAAGGGTGATAAGGCACTGGTATATAGTGACAGGACAAGAAGGAATGGATTCCAATAAAAAGAGACTAAGTTTAGATTGGATAGTAGGAGGAAGTTCTTTGCTCTGAGGGTGCTGAGGCACTGGCATGACCAGACCAGAGAAGGTGTGGCTGTTCCATCCCTGGAAGTGTTCAAGATCAGGGTTTGGAGCCACCTGGGCTAGTGGAAGGTGTCCCTGCCCATGGCAGGGGGTGGAACTGGATGGTCTCTAAGATCCCTTCTAACCCAAACCATTCTGGGATTGTCTAAACCCAGAGCAGAGTTGTTTTGCACACAGAAACTCTTCTTTCCAAGCTGCATTTAGGATAGAGCAGAACAGCATCATTTCCCTGAGCTGTTAAGCAAATGAGAGGACTGAGAATTGCAAAGAGCTCCAGAGTAATGTGATTCATAGATAGGCTCTTGATGAATGGGATTTGCCCTGCCAAAATCAAATTGTGAAGTCAAGCATTAGAGAACTCAAATCCTTTGCTGCATTTCCTCCTTTGTCATGGTTTGTTTTCTGATAGGAGTTACGAGTGTGACCAAAGGATTTACCATTTTTTGTTTTAACTTTACTTTTCAGCGAGCTCATTATATCATCAATTTCTTCTCATGGAAGCTCAGCCTGTTTAACTTTTATGACTGTGCCATTAAAGACAAAAAAAACCCACAATCAAAAAAAAACCCCACAAGCCAGAACAGCTTTTCACTTGCTGTGAAGAGAAATAAAACCAGTTAGAGTTCCTAAAAGTATCTTCCCCATCATCTTCATCCTTCAGGAGTGGGAAAATGATATCTGAGCCATCTTCTTCTGCCATAAGAGTTAATTTCTAGCGCCTGGGAATATCTCCAGCCCCATTCAGGTTATACAACCAACCATTTACTGGGGCCATTCCTCAGTGTTTTCATATCTATTCTGCACTGAAAGCTATTAAGTCTCTTCTGTCAGTGTGAAAACCCTTTGCCAGCTGAGGAAAAGTGACTTAAAAGTTACTTATATAACCTGCAGAACCAAATGACAACTTATATATAGCACATTCGGCAGACTATGAACTTAGCAATTAAACTGAAGCTAATATTCCTCTTATTTGTCATTAATTTGGAGGCAAAAATGGTTTCTCCCAAGTTTAACATTTTCATTAGCATCTGCAAACGATGGTCCATTGCCAAAATTCAACCCATTTCCATGTACAGCACTTCTTTTTTTTCCCCCAGTTCCAGATATTCCTAATACAGTTTTTATTGCTCTCTTGAAAATAATTAGGCAGAAAATGGATTATTCTCCTTTCGACGAACAACTATTGGAAACATCCTGAAATTTCATGCTTTCAGGCACCAGTGGCCACAGAGAGAAATATTGTCCTTTCAACCAAGCCCTTCATTGTGTGATCAATTGAAAGAGGAACTAATATATTGTTGGCAATCCAGAAAACATTGTCCTCTCGGCCTGGATGATTTTCTCTGTGGGCTAAACTTGAGGAATAATTAAGTGCCCCAGTGCAGTGATCTCTACAAAGAGCAATGACTGATGCCACAATGTACCTCTGGCACTCCTCCAGAATGAAAAACTTTCAAGAGTTTTGTTTTAAGGAGCTGCACTAGGACTATTTTTATCATTTTTCCTCTCTGTATTTGCCAGTTCATGTCAAGGAACTGAGAAACAATAGGTGGGAAAGCCAAGGCAGCGTTTTGCTTTCCCTATTGATCCATTTCCATTCACTTGGAACAAGCAGAGGATCCTGAGTGTTTTGACTTGCTGATTGATAGAGACTAATGCACTCATGATCCACGTGGGGACGGAACTCAAACAACTAATGTCTGTCTCCTCAGATTCAACACGAGCTCAGGGTTACTTTGCTTCATTCAGGCCCTGAATGTGTTGGTCCAACGATTTCCAGCCAATGTGCCACATCTGGACAGGATTTAGTGCATGATAAACACAGGAGATAAAGTTTTCTTTGGAGGCTAAAGGGCTGAACATCTAAGGTTACCTCCACTGCACTTCACTCAGCAGAGCAGATCTGCTTTGGGAAGCAAAGATTGCTGCATTTTGGTGGAAGAAATCACTCCTGTGTGACACTGGTGGAGGAAAGTCAGATTCCTGCCTAAGAAAAAAAGATGGGAAAGAACAAACTAGGTTTTTTTTTTTAAGAGGTGGCCAGTGACAGGCTGACGAGTCTGGTGATCAGCCAGACCAAGTGCACTCCTATGTGTACAGTTACCATGCAGACAGCAGCATTTTTATGGACCTCTTCCCCCCAAAATCACCCCAATTAGATCTGCCTTCATGCATCATCACATATGCTTGAACAGTTCCCTGAGGTTCCTTAAGCAATTGTGACCGATTCATTCTCCTTACTGACATCTAAAGCAATAACCTTCACTTCCCAGTTCCTGGGCCAGATTTCCTTCCAGTTTCATCTCACCACAGTTTAACCAGAGCCAAAAATGGGTCACTTGCTGCTGAGCTAAGAGCTCCAATTCAAAATTCCCATCAGGGATCACCCAAGGAGAAACACCTGCCAGAACGCATGGAAAAGAGCAAAGTTTGGAGGCAGGAGGATGGGAAGGAGGAGCAGACATCAGGGTGTCTGTCTCATGCTGCCTGACAACCACAGGCATTGATCTCCATGTGAACACTGACGTGTCACACCGTGCTGTGCTCAGCATGGCAGAGGGAGCATCAAGCAGCTCTGTCTGGATCAGGGACTGGGACAGGTCAGTCTTTTGCTTCCCTTTTCATTCTGAATTGTTCGGTGCAGCTGTGAAGGTTGTGTATCTATCATCAACATGGCCCTCACTGTGTGGCTCAAAAATAATCTCCCAGGTTGTCCATCACCTTCAGACAAAACCTTGCAAGACTAGCAGGCCCTCCCATGATGGCAGCTAGAGAAAATGAGGACAAATAAGGACAAATGACCCTCTGAAGAGCTGGGTGGGATTTGTTTGACTGAGCGTAGACATCTGTACGATAGATGTTCACATGTGAGTCAGTCTAGACACTCTTTGTAGCCTTTTAGAGAGATCCTGACGCTTCCAGGGCATGATTCATCCACCCAAACGCAGAGTTAGGAGTAAGGCAGGTGGTTATTTGACTCCACTGACCTTCTCACCCTCTGCAACTCCCTGACAGGAGGTTGGAGTCAGGTGGGGATTGGTCTCTTCTCCCAGGCAACTAGCAGCAGGACAAGAGGGCACAGACTCAAGCTCTGCCAGGGGAGGGTTAGGTTGGATATTAGGAAGAGATTTTTTAGGGAGAGAGTGATAAGATATTGTAATGTGCTGCCCAGGGAGGTGGTGGATTCACCATCCCTGGAGGTTTTCAAGATGAGACTGAATGTGGCACTTAGTGCCATAGTCTAGTAAACATGGAAGAGTTGGACTTGATGATCTTGGTAGTCTTTTCAAACCTGGTTGATTCTATGATTCTATTAAAAGAGTCTTGGGCAATAATCCACAACCTCTCTGGCAGGGCTGGGTGGCAGCACTGCTATGGAGTGTGGCGGAGGTTGGATGGAACCTTCAACCTTAGGCATCAGCTGGCCACAAAATAGAGTCTGTGTGTGAACAGGTAACTCTCAGACCTCTTCTCAGTACATAAGGCTGTAGGAAGAGGTACACGGTGTCTAGGAGTGCTCCTTTCTCCCACTGCTTACAAGGTTTGTCCAAGTAACTGGGCAAGGGTTGGTTTTTTGAGTCACTTCAACAAGCACTGATGGGTAAATGGAAGCTCCCCAAGCAGCTCAGCAGCCTGGAGAAGAAAAAGATTCAGGGAGACCTTATACACCTTCCAGTACCTACAGGGGCTACAAGAGAACTGGAGTTGAATGGTTTACAAGGTCATGGAGTGACAGGACAGGGGGGAGTGGCAGAGGACAGGGTGAGATTGGATATTAGGAAGAAATTGTTCCCTGTGAAGGTGTGGCTTTCCCTTCCTGCTTCCAATGTCCACACAGAGGGACTGCAAGGTGGACATCAATGTCAGAGAAAAGCACCTAAATCTGGGGTTATATATCCACCCCACAGGGATGGGACTGTGCCATTGCCACAGCACTAGGCAAGAACCAGCTGAAATGAAGAGCACTGGAACAGAGAGAAAAACAGGGATCTTGTTTGTTTTCCTTTCTCATAAAGGGCAAGAATGAAACCTATAAAAATTGCATGAGTTGGGTCACACAGGAATTCTGCAACAGAACTAGAAACTGCATCCAATTCTTCAGAGAGCCTCGAGGAGTTGTAATAGCTTAGCTGCCAAAACTTTCTGGTTTTTCAGCAGCTGCAAGTGACAACCACAGATCCAAGTAAACAAAACCTTCACAAAAAAAATTACAAAGCTACAAAACAATTCCCATTCTTGGTCACAAAGGCTGGTCCTGCACAAACCCCAGGGACAACGAATCCAGCTGGACAGGCAGAAAATGTTTAGGGCATGGTTTAGTGGTGGCCTTGGCACTGTTGGGTTTGTGGCTGGACTCAATCTTAGAGGTCTTTTCCAACCTAAATGACTCTGAGAGTCTGGGTGAGAGGCACACCAGAGGTCCTGCATGGGAGGTGACCCCCTGGCTGCTTTCCAGTTAGTCTGGGTCACTTTGGTGTAGTCATGTGTTCCTTGGGTGCTGTGAGGTCTGCGGCCAGTTCTGGGCCTTTCACTTCAAGAAAGACATTGAGGTGCTGGAGCATGTCCAGAGAAGGGCAACAAAGCTGGGGAAGACTCTGGGACACAAGTCGTGTGAGGAGAGGCTGAGGGAACTGGAGGTGTTTAGTTTGGAGAAGAGGAGGCTCATGGTGACCTTATCACCCTCTGCAACTCCCTGACAGGAGGTTGGAGTCAGGTGGGATCAGGCTCTGCTCCTGGGGAATTAGTGACAGGAGGAGAGGACATAGTCTCGAGCTGTGCCAGGTGAGGTTTAGGCTGGACATCAGGAAGAATTTCTTCCCAGAAAGGGTGATCAGACACTGGAATGTGCTGCCCAGGGAGGTGGTGGAGTCACCATCCCTGGAGGGGTTTAAGGGCAGACTGGACATGGCACTCAGTGCCATGGTCTGGTTGTCATGGTGGTGTTAGGTCCTAGGTTGGACTTGATGGTCTCAGAGGTCTTTTCCAACCTGACTGATTCTGGGATTCTGGGATTCAATCCGAGTTCATATACAATTCCAGACTTGTCTTACCTCATGCTGGAAAATGAAGGCTATGGTGCCAGTTCCTCCCTTGCTGCTCATATCATCTGATTCCTGCCAAAGACCAGCAAGCAGCACTTCTGCATCTTCCACACACTCCACTCTCTCTTGAGAGAGAAAATAAGTCTGGGCCTGGAAGAACCAAGGCACAAGTTTTACCATGACAAGAACACACATAAACCAACCAACTTCTCCTCTCCTGAGCCCAGGGAAGAGTTAATCTTTCATTAAACATCTCAGCCCACTCGGGCATTGCCTTCTACCACTCTGTGCTCACATCTATCCTCACAACTCAAACCCAAACAGTGAGTCCCCAGGAGTGGAGGACTTGACTCAGATCCTCTAGTTTCAGGCAGAAAGCAAGAAAACCCCAAAAGTTAATATTACCACCTTGGGTCAGTTTATCAAAGGGGATTAGTAAGTAGGAGATGAAAAGTCTTCACTGCAGGTGCCACCTGGCAATTCCAGCTCATGTAGCCATAACCATGAAGCCCTTGCTGATCTGCCAGGCTGTGGGGCAGTGGGCTGGGACCTGAGAACACTGAGGATGGCTCTTGCCACCCTGAGCCCTATGAAGCCTCTCTGTGCCTCACCTCTCACAGCAACAGCAACTGAGCACAGCAAACAAGCCAATCCAAGCTCCCCCTGAGAGACTGATTCATTCTAAAGCACCAGGAAAAAGAGGAGACAACATGAACTAGAGACAAGAAATGCAATTAAAAGGAGAGGGGAGAGGCTTTCCTTGGGACTGCTGCTTCCAGGAGGCAATATGCTGGGGATTAGAACATCTCGGGCCCCGAGTGCTGCCATATGGCAAAGCTCCCTTCATTCCACATTAAATCCTGGCATTTTGCAGCTGTCAAGATAAAGCTGTTTGTATGAGTAACATTGTAGTTTGCTTATAGGGAAATAATATGTAGCAAGTTATGATTAATCAAGGTGTCCAAACGCTGCTGCAGGCGCCTGGAATAGATTGGGTTCCGTGGCAGGAGCTTTGTCTCTGAAATTACTGACTTCTCTTGGCTTTCTTTTCTATTTTTTCCCATTTCTTCTTCTGTGTGGCAGCGTGTGCTGCTGTTTCTCTCTCCTCCTCAGGGCACACATGGATGTGGGACGTGGCACATCTCATCCCCAGGCAGCTCTGTGGTCCTCCCTGCTCTGCCAAGGGAGAGGGATGTCTCCATCCTTCAGCTGACAATCACAGGATGCTTTGGGGTGGAAGGGACTTTTAAACTCATCTGTTCCACCCTCTGCCCTAGGCAGGGACACCTCCCACCAGCCCAGGCTGCTCCAACCCCATCCAGCCTGGCCTGGAACACTCCCAGGGATGGAGCAGCCACAACTGCTCTGGGCACCCTGTGCCAGTGCACCTCCTAGCCAGGAATTCCTTCCCAATTTTCAATTTAAACCTGCCCTCTGGGCATTTGAAGTCGTTCCCTTTTGTCCTGTGACTACATGTGCTTGGCAAAAGTCAGACAGACATGTAGGTGAGTTATGAGTTGGCAAGGCAAGGAAGGCAAGGGAAAGGTGCAATTGCAAGTCCTCAGAACTTCATTCACACAGCTAGTGTGCATTTATCACCAAATCCCGAGCAAACCAGGCTGTTGGTATTCCCACAGTCCTTTGGACTGGTGTCTATGGATCCTCCATTTGGTGGGATGCTCTTCCCATGCTGGGAACAAACTTTGGCACACTGTTGTCTAAACCTAGTTCCTCAAGCTGTGTGTAGAGTAGCTAAGCAGTTCCTGATGGGAAGACAAAGAACAGGTTCTGTTCCTGACTATCCCTTCCCACAAAGGACAGCTTCTGTTCCTGGCTCTCCCTTTCACAGGGGGGCAATAAAACATGGTTATTTAAGGGCAGAAACCAGGTGATTTACAGCTGAACAGCTCCACAGAAATCAATGCAAAGTTACACCCGAAGATGTTGCATATTGTTCTGAGCTCCTCCTGGGGTATGTTTTCCAGCCAGCCTGTCCTGCCTCTGCCAGCTTCCTCTGCTTCAGCCTCTCTTTAGGACACTGCAGTGTCTTTGGCCAAGTTGCTCTGGGCAACTTCTTATCCAGCCTTTTCCACAAACACCCAGGACCAGCTCTGGATCTAGGCTAAAACACACACACATAGACATGTTCTACCCTTTCTTAATGGCAATGCAACAGCCTTTTAATCTACAGATCCATCACTGCTCTCCTCCCCCCACAAGCCCCCAAGGAGATTTATACCTCCTCCTCTGCCCCTCTCAGTGCTTGTTGCTGATGAGTCAATATTTTAAGGCTGATGGTTTGGAATAAGATCCTGGCAAATACAGCCACCACATCTTCCTGCATGAGGCACTGATAGCAAACAATCCTCTCCAGAGGAGGCTCTTAATCGTGGCTGCAGAGAGACTTATAGCTAATCAATCCACACCTCCCATTTGTAAATGGCCCCTGTAGCTGCTTAATTAAGCAGAGCATTCTGGCATTAGGCATGAAGGTGCTTTAAGGCCTATTTGTCTTCAGAGAAAGTATCCCAATAATGTATTTGCAGTTCTGTGCTAACCCATCCTAATCTCAGCTGCCTTTGGTGGATTAACTGGATAAAGTGATTCCAATAACTCTGAGTAACTTTTGGGGAAGGTGTGGAATCAATGGTGGTGGAGAAGGAATATTTGCTTCTGATGCTCTGCTGAGAAAATTGTTTCTCTTTTTTCACCTTCCTCTTGCATCTGTCACTTTGGTTGTGCTCTTCAAACCTCTGAGCCCCCAGGAATCTTTTCCCCTTCCTTACAGAGAGCTTGGGATGTGGGCAGGGAGCAGAGCAGGAGCCAAGTCATTCCTTACAGAGAGGGACAAGGGAGAAAGAGAGGGATTGAGAGGCAGGTGGGAGAGTTGTTTATGTTGCAATAACAATAACAACAACTATTATTGTTATTATTATTGTTATTATCTTTCCCACACTCTCTCCTAGCAGCTGTTCATTTTGCAAATGTCTTTAGGGATTATTTTTTACCTTCCTCCTTCTCTAAGCTCTCCTGCAATTCCTCATCCTTCAGTGCTTCTACTGCTTCCATCTCCAGTGACAATTCAGTCTTGGAGTGTGTGATCAGCTGCTCCTGGGAGACTGTGCTGTGTCTCAGGAGCATGTCAGGCACATCAATGTCCTTTCCAAACTCCACCTCTCCCCAGGTGCAAGACATCCAAATTCCTTCTCGGGTTTGCAGACGCCAACAGCTGGAACAGAGATAATACACTTTCAAGGGAAACTCAAACATGCATCATTTGACCAAAACAAATCCCTAAATGTTAAGCTTTTCCTTCCTTTCTCGTCACTTTTCCACTGAGTCACAGCAGAGATTGGGGAGGTTTTTCTGGGTGTAAATTTGGGTTGTTAAACTCAACCTAAATGCCATGAGAAGGTGCAAGCAATGCCACAGACAGGAGGGTTGGGATCCTGAACAAGGGATCACTTCATCCCATATGATACTGAATTGCATGTCAGTAAGAGCCTCAGTTATTTAGGCTAGCTTCTTGCTCCCTGCCAGTTTTGTTTGCCCACTTCTTGAAGAACCCCATGGCGGTGGCTCTCCTTCCCTGCACCCACCTGTCATGACCTTGGGGCTAACTTCAGATCTTCCTGCCAGAACCTGTGACATTGGAAGCAATATGCTCTCAGTGACCAGTGACAGCACCTGATGGATTGGCATGGAGCAGTGTCAGGGGAGGGTTAGGTTGGATATCAGGACAAGGTTCTTCCCCCAGAGGTGTTTGGGCACTGAACAGGGTTAGGTTGGATATCAGGACAAGGTTCTTCCCCCAGAGGTGTTTGGGCACTGAACAGCTCCCAGGGCAGTGGGCACAGCCCCAAGGCTGACAGAGCTCAAGAAGCACCTGGATAATGCTCTCAGGCACAGGGTGTGATTCTCAGGGATGTCCTCTGCAGAGCCAGGAACTGGACTAGGTGATCCTCCAGGGTCCCTTCCAGCTCTTTATTCTGTGATTCTGTGAACATTTCTGCTGCCAGAGTAGCTTTAGTAGCATTGCAAGGGAGTAGCAGCTTTTGGTGCCTAGAGGAATGCATGGCAGAGAGAAAATTGAAGGTGAATCTCACATATTGTTTGGACAAGAAGAACTTCAGGCAAGTAAGATTTTGGAAAATAGCAAGCAGCAGCTTGCTTGCTCATGTCAGATCACAGCCCCAAGCCTGAGGGAGCTCGAGAAGCATTTGGACAACACTCTAAGGCATATGATGTGATTCTCAGGGATGTCCTGTGCAGGGCCAGGAGTTGGACTCAAGGATCCTTGTGGGTCCCTTCCAGCTCTGGATCTTTTGTGATTCTGGGGTCTCAAACAGCATGAGATGTCTGTGTGCAAGGAAATGTAGAATACTTGCCTTACTAGAAATGAAGCTGTATTCTCTAAGACTACATCAAAGGGAGCTGCAAAACCAAACCAGGCTGTGCCACACTGAACAATTAGGTGTGGAAAGCCCAAAATGCCTCCTCAGGACTACAACCCCATCAGAAGGAAATACCCAGGGCCATGAGTCCCTGTGCTGACAGCTCTGTGTTTAATGACCAGGGTCCTTTTTATCAGCAGCCCTCACCATTTGTTGTGCATGGTGGCAGGGTGAGAGATTGAGCCAGAAATCATGGCTGTGTCAGAGGGGTGGAAGGCAGTGGGATCTGGTCACGGTTCAGTGTGCTGCAACCTCCTCTGGCCTTCAGCTTTCATCAATCTCTGCTGCCAAGGGCACAGAAAGCACCAGGTCCTGCTCCCCACGGCAGGGAAGGGGTGGCAGTGATGCAGGAAGATGTGCTGGAGGCAGACAGCTCTGGCTTGGGGGAGAACAAGGCTGGAGTGTCCTGCTGAGTGTCCAGACATCCTCTGGCAAGGCACACTGCATGGGACGTGTCAGAGGATAGGGAAAGGAGGGGCAGGGGATAGAAAAAGATGAAATAAAACAGAAAGAGAGAGAGAAAAGGAGTGAAAGAGAGAAAAGGAGAGAGAAAAGGAGAAAAAGAGAGAGAGAAAAGGAGAGAAAAAAGAGAGAGAAAAGGAGACAAAAAGAGAGAGAAAAAAAGAAATTGCAAGAGAGAAATTTAGATTAGATCTTAGGCAGAAGTTTTTGCTGTGAGGGTGGTGAGACACTGGCCCAGGTTGCCCAGGGAGGCTGTGGCTGCCCCAACCCTGGCAGTGTTTCATTCCAGGTTGCATCTCAGCCTCCTTCCACCAACAGAACCACCATCCTGCAGTACAGGCTGATCACCAATGGATTTCAACCTCAGCACAGGAGAGAAAATCAAGAAGGACACACTGATGGAAGAACTATTTTGGTTCATGTCAGCTACAGACTGGCCTCACCCCAGGCCTGCACATGCCTATAGAAGCAGAAGATAAAGCAAGTGGTGTGAAAGATTCAGTAAAGGAATATAAAAGCACATTTGTTTATTAAGAATTCCTTTGGCTTTGCCACTGAATCCTTCCAAAAAAATCCTCCTGTTGTTCTCCTCAGAGGGATTTTTTTTCCTCCTCTTCTCCACTGAAAATTGAGAAATATGTTGTGTGAAATATCAAGCCTAATTAGCACAAATGGTGCTCAGATCTGGTGCTGCTTTTGGGCAGGATTGCTGACAGCTTAGGAGACTTTCTTTTTCTTTCCTGTTAACTGATTATGAACAACTCTTCATACAGCTGAGAATTCCTATGAAGACCTATGAATCCATTCCTATGAATCCAGGATGGCTGTGGGAATGGAGAAAGTGTCAGAGTGTGTGTGTGGAAGGGGATGGGTTGGAGCACGGGGCATGTTTGCATGGTGGGAATGCTTTGGAGTGCACAGCACATGTGGGGAGGGAAACACTCTTGGAAACAAAGAGTGGTTGGATGGGAGGGAAGGAGGGTTTGCTCTGGAAAGGATGAGTCTATGCACACTCATGGTTTGCTGAAGGCAGAAGTGGTCAGGGCAGTGGTTCTGAGGAGGGAGGAAGCTGCTGATGATGATGATGAGGGACTCTTTGTTAGGAGCTGCAGTGACAGGACAAGGGGCAACAGGTTCAAACTGAAGGAGGGGAAATTTAGGCTAGATATCAGGAATAGGTTACAGTTACAGACTAGACTAAATGTATTTATCTTAGAAAAAAAATGGCAGGAATGGAAACTCTGTGTGTGGTGAATCTATGGCTAAATTTCAGTCTCCTTCATCTCATGTAAAGCAAACAAGTTTCAGAGCAAGGTGGAAGGAGGGAGATGGGGAGGGGGAAGGTATCTCTCAGCAGAGTGTAGGCCTCTCTGCTTCTGCTTAATTGATTAATTCCTTCTTAGCAGAGTCAACTGTTTGATGTGCTTTTCCATGAAAGCAGTTCAGAAAGTTCCTGGGAGTTAATCCTTGAAGATGGTTGGAGCTGCAGAGCATCTGATTAAAGGCCGAGGAGATCACTCACAGCTTAGCTGCTTTCAAAGTTCTTCCCAAAGTCTTTGCTAACCTTCGTCTTTCAAAGTTCACTTCTTGGCATTGGGGAATTTAAAGGGGAAAGCTGCTTTTTTTTTTTTTTTTTCACCAGGAGTATTGTTGCTGCAATCCAAAAGCAAAGGCAATAAAGGCCACACACAAAGTCCCATGCACACCAAGAAAAAAAGCAGCAAATGAAAAGATACAGAGGCTCCTGGTTCATAGCCTATCCACACCAGCTTGCTCTGAATTCAGCACATGCAATCCCCACTCCCAGCTAAAGGCAAAGCCATTCCTTGTGTCAGTGCTACCTGCCTGATCCCAAGGACTTGGAGAAACAAATAGCACCAGTGTGTTGTCTCTGCAGGGGTTTGCTCACAGCAGAGCATGGAGAGGGAGACATAACTCAGCTGTGTTGGTGCTGAGAGATGTGCTGAGGTGCCTGAAATCCTCTGCTGATCTGTACAAAGGGAGGAACAGTGAGGGGTGATGTGGAAGAACTGCACAGGGACATCCCAGTGCTGAGTGATTCCATGCCAAAACAGCACTAAATTCCAAGACAGTAAGTGTAGGGGGGGAGGAGAAAAAGCAATCCTAACTTTCCACACAGTGATGAGCTTTGAATGGACTATTACTTAGTCAGGACTGAGTGTTTGTAATAGGCAGTTCTATGACTGTGTCACCTCAGTGCTCAGTGGTGGTGACAGGAAGCAAATTGAATGTTAAGAATTAATAGGAAAGGAATGGAGATGAAAATAGAAAGCAGTATTAGAGCCCTGAGTAAATTCAGGGTGTGCCTGCTCCTCGAATGGCTGGAGGAGCTCTGGTGTTCCCCCGCCAGAGAGGATGCAGCAGAACTGGGCTAAGACACCTAGAAAGGCAATGGAGTGATCAAAGGGAGAGAACAATGAAGTACTCCAGGAATATTTCATCTGAATAGGAGATGACAGAAGCAGAGTATGATAATGGCCCATCAGATTGTGAGTGGCACCAAGAGGATGAAAAGAGAGCAACTGTTTGCTGTTTCTTTGAAAAGACAAAGAGAAGGTGCTCGAGCTGATAGCAGGTCAGAACAAAGGACCTGCACTTCATCTGCAGCTAATCCCTCCTGGCCAAGGGATGCTGCAAGTGCTCAAAGGTTACTTGATCTAACAATGGAGAACCATTCAATGGGAAAATATTCACGGAATTCCTAGGAAATAGACGATACTTTAGGAATATTTATGATTCTGTCCTCTAGAGACTGTAAAAATATAGGCATGAGGTTAAAAAGGCACCAGCCCATTTTTCCCATACTAGGAATAATAGGGAAAAATGTCCATACTAGGAGAAACTCTACTCCATTGTGGGATGTTGGTGAGCTAATCCAAGGAAATGTAGGCTGGCAGAAGATTCAGAAATACTTCCCTGTCCTCCAGCAGCAAAAATAATCCATGGGAATTGTCTGCTATGGACAGAGCAGAACATTTGCATTGCAAGAAGAAGGTAGAACCCTTTGGAAACACCAGAAATGCCAGAGTTCAAGTCCCTAAGTCCATCTGGGTCATGGACTGACTGTGGATAGGTCTTTGTCTTAGTGTCCTACAAGTTCCTTGGCTCATTCCCTCTCTCTCCATCTCACAGGAAGCATTGGCTGAGGCAGAGGTTAGTTTTCTGGTGGATTCATGTTGTCCATTTGCAAGCCAAGACACTAGAACACTTGAAGCACTTTTCTCTTCAGCCCTGGAAAAGTGGTGAGGGACCACATGCACCAGAGAGCCTGAACCACCTAGACTTGTGCCAAAATCATCTTAGAAACATGTGGGCTGGGTGTGAAGGCAGAACAGATGGTTGTCACTGCTGTGTTTAGAAACATGGCACAAGGAGGTGCAGGATGATTCAACAACTTTAAGGTCACCTAGTGGAAATCCAACCCATGTTGACAGGCCACTAGACCTGACTCTTCTTCTCATAGCCCTTGGCTGGGGAGCAGCAGAAGACACAAGCTGGGGTTGGACACAGGAATTTGGGAGCAATAGCCTGTGGTTAATCCAAGGGACAGGTGGACTAGTCACACAGCATTGTTGTCTGTGGGGAGATAACTCTGCCCAGAGGGATCAGGATGAGTCAGCCAAGGATGCTGTAACTGAATAAAAATACCTGTGTTTTCTTGCACTTTAGCTAATCCACATCAACAGTTCAGGCAGATTTACTTCCCTATGACAACAAAAGCACAGACTCCTGGGATTTTAGGGCAAAAATGCACCAGGTACATTTTGAACAACGGATGATTTAAGTGGAATCTGTTCTCCTCCACTCAGCCTGACCTTCACCCCACTCAGCTTCAGAGCAGAATTGGCTTGGGGAGTGAATATGCAGCAGGTTGCTCCTCCCTGGACAGATCCCTGTCTCCCAGCACACAGCAGACAGCAAGAGGTCAGCAGAGGCAGCTGCATTTCCATGAGGAACAGATACTTCACTGTGGTTTCTAGCTCTGGACACAGAAATCAGGCAGGACATCAAACTCCCTCCTTTTGCCTTTGGCCTGGCTTTCTTTCACCAGGTGACATCATCCTATTGATGAAGGTCAAGTTGATCTCAGCTCCCTTCTGACTCATTGGGTATTAGGAATGGCTGGAGGCAGGAGAAGGCAGTGATTTGATCTGACAGGTCAGGAGGTAGCACACCAGTGGTGCAGCAGGACACAGGCTACAGGAAGGAGTGATGCCATGATCCATTGTGACAAGAGGAGAGTTGTGGATGGATGGACCAACAGCCTGAAATGACCCAGCAAGGGAAGGACAGAGAGAAGCAAAAACCCTTTGGTTTGTGTCCATTCCCACTTCAGTGGGACAAAGCCAAAGTGACCTTCCTTAGCTAGGGATGAGATCACAGACTTATTGAGATCTTGTGACATCATGAACCAAAGTCCTTCCCTTAAAGACCATCTGATTCTACCCCCTGCCATAGGCAGGGACACCTCCCACAAGCCCAGATTGCTCCCAAGCCCCTTCCAACCAGTCTTGGACACTTCTAGGGATGGAGCAGCCAGAGCTGCTCTGGAGAACCTGTCCCAGTGCCTCAGCACCCTCAGAGCAAAGAATCTCTTCCTAGCAGCCAATCTAACCCTTTCCTCTGGCAGCCTGAAGCCATGATTTCTCCATCTAAGGATACAGAGCACTAGTGGATCAGAGTCCAGGCTGGACCTAGCAGAGCAGGAGGGAAGAGCAGCAAAGTCTCTGCTCTGCAGACCTGTGGCCATGGCAAAGAGAGGCAGGAGCCTGTGCTATCCACCACTCCACATGTGCTGCTTGGCTAACTTAGAACTTGCTTCTGGCAAAAGCTGCATTTAAAGGCCCCAGGTTTGCTCCCAGGTGATTTTCCTGCCCCTTCCTCCAAAGGGTTGTTCCTCAGCATCCACACATCTGGAGAAGAGTGTTCTCTGCTGCTCCAGGCTCAGGAAGGCAGGGACAGCTGGTAGCTATTTCCTTTCAGCCCTTTTGCCTTCCCATCCTGGGGAATTCTCTGCCAGCTGTGGTCACCTGTTTGATTTCTCTCTGAGTGTCTGCTTTCCTCCACAAATTAATTGTAATTATTTAAGCCTGTCTTGCCTGGCAGGGAGGGATCTTTTCGTGGTGTGAGTTTGAAGCACTCCCTGTCTTGATTTCTCTCTCTTTTCCCCCTGCACTGGGTCTAATTTTGTGGTTCTCTGCCTTCCCCCAAAATAACCTTCAGCCCCAATTCTGAACTGTCATATTCGTTCCATCACAGCTGTCTGCAGACAGGGCTTATCACTTGCCATCCACTCACTTACTCTGGTGATTAAAACTGATTGCAAATGTGATCCTGGCTGCTCAGCCTGGAAATTGGGAACGTCTTTATCATTTCTGACAGCAGATCAGGAGGCCTTAGCTGAGCCTGGCAGGGCTGCAGAGGCAGGACAAGAGTTTTGCAGGGCAGTGGGGGTGGGAGAAGAATATGAATCTGGGAGGAAGTGAAAGGAGTTGGTGATTTGGGAAAAAAAGGGGGGAAAAAAACATATAGAAAAGGCCAGACTGAAAAACCCCAAGCTGAAATCTGGGCAAGGCAGGGGGTGAAAACTAAGCTAGTTTGTCCTGAAGAGACTGAAAATCCACCAGTTTCCTTGGCAGTTTGTTCCAGCATGTTAAATCCTCTCCCTGCTTCACCTCAGCCTTCATTTCATCCAGCCTGACTTCAGTTATGCTGTACTTCATTTCCCTTCCTGAACCTCTCCTGTCTCCATGAGGAGGTCTCTCTGCAGCTTCATTCTTACAAACTGAACAGGCTAAGTGGTTTGTGACATGTCTCCTGGTCAGAGCTTGTCCTCCAGACTTCTGAGTCATTTTTACTGCTCTCCTCTGATGTCGCTTTACCATTGGATATTCCCTTGCAGGCACAGACATCTGAGCTGAGTGTCCCCATTTCCTTCATACCCAGAGAAAAAAATGACTTGCCTCATCTAACTCAACATCCAGGAAGTGAATTAGCTCTTCTGATGCATTGAGGACATTGCTCTAAGACTCTTCAGATCACTGAACTGCCCTGGCTGTTTTGGAGTTGCTGCTCTGCAGCACAGGCTCTTCCCTCCTGCCCATGCTCCAAGGTTTTGTTGTTTATAAAAACAAACCTTTGCAGAGAGCTTCACGCCCTGGGATCATCTAACTCAAGGCATGGAGTTGATGTGTCCCTGGCAGGAGCTCAGTCACTAGGAATATCTTGTAGTCAGCAGAGATACCCAAATAGTCTGACTTTTTTCTGGAG
>NW_008666581.1:166681-169083 GCF_000695815.1 Acanthisitta chloris | reverse complement strand
CAGCAGGAAGCTTTTAAGATGTTGAGATCCCTGGGAGTGTTCCAGGCCAGGCTGGATGGAGCTTGGAGCAACCTGGGCTAGTAGAAGTCGTCCCTGCCCATGGCAGGGGGTGGAACTAGGTGTTCTTTAAGATCCTTCCAACCCAAATCATTCTACAATTAGATGATTCTTCTCTCTGAAGCAGCTCCTGGTGCCAAGGCAAAGAAACAGCTCCTCCTAGAGGGATCTGACCCCAAAGTTATGGGTAGGATTTGCCAAGGTTATGTGTTCACCAAAGTGGCACCTTTATCTGGAATGAAGTATTTCCACTGCTTGGGACCATTTTCCCCATAAGTAATTTGAAAGGTTAGAAAAGGAAGACTTTAGAGCATTCTCACCCCTCCCCTACAAGAAACCAGTTTCCTGCCTTTATTATTTTGCCTGCCTTCGATTCCTGCCTTCATTTCCCTGCTTTCCAAAGCAGCAAAATTCTCTCTTTGGATAAGTGAGACTCAGGGGGAGAAGCTTTCACTCCTAGAAATAAACCTCAGTCTCTGGGTGAAGTATGGCATCAGCCTAACCACACAGGGACATGTTCTTGTTTAGAAGTGCCCAGAGGGAGCCCCTGCCCAGGCTGCAGGACTTGGGGCACCAAGCATTGCTCTGCATTTCTTTGCACTAACAAAGCAGCAGAGGGAAGTGTCCCAAATAAGATGTGTTCCGGGCATACTCTAGACCCTGCCATGTCTGGCTTCAAGTGTGTGGCTGCCAATAAATCATTGCTGTCATCTTGGCACTGGTACAAATACCACAGACATCTGATCTTTTCCTTTGGCTCCTGCCCTGGAAGTCCCTCCTGTCCTCATGCCACTGGGACCACAGTCACTCTGGAGCTCATTCTCACAGACACCCTTTGGATGCATTTGAGGCTGTTGTTGTGGTGACCTTGCTGCTCTGGAGGCTGCAAACTCACCTGGAAGACCTGTGAGGACTTCCTTGGTAGGTGGATAAGGATGGAGGAAAGATGTCTTGGTTTACAGGCTGTTAAAAATGAAAATCAACTGTGTGGCATTGAATCTGGGGGAGGTGGATGATTGTTTGGAGGGATGAGGAGGAGTTTGGAGGGAGAGAACATTTCCACATCTGCTGTGGGACCTGCACAGTCCCTCTATGGCAGCCAGTCCTAGTCACTCATCCCTCATCTGAGTGGGCTGAGGTGGAACGAAAAACGAGGGGAGTTTGCATCATCAGGCTCACATGTTCCCTCCAGACTTTTATTAGCTAGGCCTGAAAATGCAGCCTGGCTGCCCAAATCAGCTCTGCTTTTAGATGCCACAACAAATCAGTGGCACAGATCCCACCACAGGATGCCTCAGTTTCAGTGCCTCAACCAAAATTAACATGCAACTTGCAACCAGGAGGCTGCTAGTGCCAAGCAGCAGCTCTGAAGGTCACCTCTCCTCCAAGGAAACAGATAACTAGGAAATAAAATGACTAAACCAGGCAAAACCACAACCATTCCACTGTCTTGGGCTTGGGGCTTTTGCCTTATTTCTTCTCTGCTCTCTTCAGTTTCATTTCCCAAAGGTCAGGGCTGATAGGAGACATCTCTTCCTGCTCACGCATGCTGCAACACCCTCACCATCCTGCCTGGTCCAGAGCCCCTGGAACCAATTCAGGGTCTAAGCTGGGAGCACCAAGAGTGTCATCTCCACAGCTGAAGGCTTTCATGAGACCCTCTCTCAGGCCCAGGCCATGACAAGTGGGAGTATCTGCTGCAAACACTGTGTTTGCCTCTTAGACCACAATCTGTGCCCTTCTTGCTAAAGAGAAATGGTGGTGCCAGGTATTTGTTTTCCATGCTCCTCTCTGCCATCCCTAATGAGCTTCTGGCTCTGCAAGCTCAGAGTTGACTTTTTCCAACAGTTCTTCCAGCTTGGCCACATGGCCAGAGAAGGCACAGTCTGAAATCACACAGGGAGCTGTGCCAAAGCTATTTCTGATTGGGTTTATGCCATGCTGGACCCATCTGCTGGATCTGAAGAGATGCTCACAGAAGGAGGTGCAGGAGACAGAGGTCTGCTTCAGCTCTTTCTTCTTGAGCAGAGCACACACACAGCCAAGAGAGGCCCCTCCTCACCTCTCAACGTGCCTGGTCTCCTGGGCATCCATCCCCCACGTGTGCTCCTGGGCTCCCTTCCAGAGGGAACCAGTGGCTTGCTGCAGGCAGAAATCTGGGCAGGCTGACAGGACAATTTCCAGGGATGCTCTCCAGAGAGACACAATGCACATGTTGCACTAATTGAGCCCAGTGCTGTCCCAACAGGCCATGCTCACTCAGACAACTTTCTGTCACACTCCAGGACATAAAACACATACACTGCCATCAAATTCTGAAAGTAACACATTGAGGGGCATAACAC
>NW_008666581.1:162796-166657 GCF_000695815.1 Acanthisitta chloris | reverse complement strand
GGACTAAATATTGTGGCAATGGCAATGGCTACTCCCATACATAGCCCAGCAGAAGCCAGAGCTAGATCACAGGGAAGTTCTATCCTCCTAAAGAATGTGCCCTCAGAATATGCTCATATTCCATGTGAACATACAGATCTGGTCCTTCTTGGTCTGCCCACTCACTGTCACTGGGACAGTCACCTTGGAGATGAGACCAAACAATCCATCTACAGAAGAGGCTGAGGACACTCACTCAGCATCTCACCCTGCTGCTTTCCCCCTCATCAGTTTGTGCTAGATAGATAAATTGTAGAGTGCTGGTTGACATTGGTTCAATGTGAGCCAACAGTGTGCACAGGTGGCCAAGGAGGCCAAGGGCACCTTGGCCTGGCTCAGCAGAGTGTGGCAGCAGCACTAGGGCAGTGCTCATCCCCCTGCACTGGGCACTGGGGAGGTCCCAGCTCAGTGCTGTGCTCAGCTTTGGGCACTCACTGCCCAAAGGCCATTGAGGCACTGGGGAGAGTCCAGCCAAGGGCAGCGAGGCCAGAAAAGGATTGGAAAACCTGTGGGATGAGGAATGGGTGAGAGAATCGGGTTTGTTCAGCCTGGAGAAGAGGCTCAGGGGTGACCTCCTGGCTCTCTCCAACTCCCTGACAGGGTTGGAGAGAGGTGTGGGATACTCTGTCTTGCCATGGCTGCAGAGAGAGGATAGAGGGAATGGCCTTGAGCTAAGACAGGGGAGAGGCAGAGGAGATGTTAGGAAAAATATTCTCCCTGTTACTGATCCATCTCCTTTCAAGCACTGCAGTGAGATGTTCCAACTGGGAGTGTTGTCACTTTCAGCTTCTCCAACAGCCCAGGAGAGACAACGTGGGCCCCAACAATAACTCCCAACCCTCTGAAGCTCTCCATTCCCTCACCTGCAAGTCTGATGGGGTGGCTCCAGTTCTGGCAGGCACAAAGCTCTCTCCCCAAAACTGGCAAGAATCATCTCCACAAAAGGTGGAAACTGGCAGGAAACCAGACGATCTTCTCCCTATTTCCTCACCATTGACTCTTCCCCAATTAACATGATGATAATTGTTACCCTGTGGACCAGACATGATTAATCAGCAATTTTCTTCTTCCTTCCTTATTATTTTTTTTCAAGAGCAGCTGGGAAATGTCATTCTCTCCTTCAACAGAGTTTGAAAGCTCCTCCATCTGGACAATCTAACTCCTGATGCAAATACAGACTAAGGAGGGATGAGAAGACTGGTGTCCCAAGGGAGTCCCTCCACATCCCCCTGTGTCTGCCTGAGGTGACTTTCTCCCCCTTCCCTGATTGTCCAGGCCTTTAGGACCAGAGCCAGGCACTCTGCTGAAGGGGAACTGAGTAGGTGATGGCAAATTGAAATTAACATCTAGCAGCAAGGAGAACAAAGCCATGATTAATGGCTTTTTAATGCTCCACTGTTCTACACCCAGAGCACTTTGTCTTAATGGTGTGTGCAGGGGATGGAGCATAAAAAGTATGGCTGTGGGAACAGAGCTTTGCACACACATCTCCTCCTCACTCCCTCCGTAATTTTTCCCATTAAAGAGACAATCTAGCACTCTTTAGCACAGGATGACGTGGACCAGCTGATATCTACCTCAGCTCATCTAGTGCATCACAGCTAAAAATGGAACAGAACAAAGTCATTAAAAGAAATATCCTCCAACTACTCTACCCAGAGAATTGTTTTTCTGCTTTGGGTTTCATTATATCATGGACCAATTGATTCATTAAATAAGTTTCTATAGCCTACTCCACCCAAGCCCTAAGGAAGGTTCCAGTTAGGTTTATTGGATGGTAATTATTTGCCTTTCAGCTTGTTGAAGAGTTATGGCTTCTTCAGGGCCATCTCCATGGGTAGCAGTGTCAGCTGTTCATCATTTGGTGTTGACATGTGCCAACAGTGATCCACATCACTTGGCTAGATGAACATGCAGAAGAGCCATGCACTCCTCAGCCACTTTGAAACGTGTTGACATGTGCCAACAGTGATCCACGTCACTTGGCTAGATGAACACGCAGAAGAGCCATGCACTCCTCAGCCGCTTTGAAATAGTGCTTTTACTCTCAGTTCTCCACTAAAAAACATCTCCTAGAAGCACAGAAGCACAGAATCACAGAATCAGGTACATTGGAAGGGACCACAGTGGTCATCTGGGCCAACCTCCCTGCTCAAGTAGGGCCAGCCCAGAGCACATGGTTCAGGATTGTGTCCAGATGGTTCTGGAATATCTCCAGTGAGGAGAATCCACAACCTCTCTGGGCAATGTGTTCAGTGCTCAGGGACTGCACAGTGATGAAGTCCTTCCTCATGTTCAGGTGGAACTTCCTGGGCATCAATTTTTGCTGTTACCTCTTGTTTCCTTGGTTTCCACCACTGAGGAGAGTTTGGCTTCATCCTCTTGGCACTTCCCATTCATGTACTTGAATCCATTGCTGAGGTCCCTCTCAGCTGTCACTTCTCCAGGCTGAACAGCCCCAACTCCCTCAGCCTTTCCTCATCCCTGAGGTGCTCCAGTCCCTTCAGCATCTCCACTGCCCTCTGTTGGACCTGCTCCATGAGCTCCATGTCCCTCTGGTTCTGAGGATCCAGAACTGGACACAACACTCCAGGTGTGACCTCACCAGGGCTGAGCAGAGGGACAAGATCACCTCCCTGACCTGCTGGCAATGCTCGTCCCAAGGCACCCCAGGATTGCACTGGCCTCTTAGCCACAAGTCACACTGTTGACTTATGGACAGCTTGTTGTCCACCAGGACCTCCAGGTCCTTCTCCTTAGAGCTGCTCTCCAGCAGGTCGCCCCCAACCTGTCCTGGTGCTGGGGGTTATTCCTTCCCAGGGGCAGGACCTGCCCTTGCCCTTGCTGAGTTTCTCTCCAAGAACATGATGACACCACACTGGAGATGAAATTCATCCAGTGTGGCTGCAGCCAATATCTAATGAAATGTGGTGGTTTGCAGCAGATTTGACCAAGGTCAAAGTGGATGAAAGTGATCGAGTGAGATAGCTATTCAGAAGGGCAATAGTTATGAATTATCCTCTCAGCTCCTCACTTCACCTGCTGTTGGGTGTCTGCAGAGTAGAGTTTTCCTTGTGACAAAGTGGTCTAGACTACTTTTTGGGGAAAAAAAACCCTTGTCCTTCAGTCATGACCTTGTCTTCTGAAGCAGATACATGCAAAAACTCAACTGAATGTTTCCCTTGAAACAGCTTTTCCCCCTTTTTGGAGAAAGAGTTGGATTACAAGCTCAGATGTTGATGTTCACCTGTAGGTCCCTGCAATGAACTCTATCCTTCCATCCAGGCTGATCACACAACCTTTGGCTTTAGGAGTATAGTTAGCACCATTTCTTCTCAAAGTGCACTGCAAGAGGTTATTAGCAGACTATGTTCCCACATTTCCCTATGAATAAATCCCTACCAAAGGAATCATCTGCATCAAACCCAGGGTGTTAGAAAGGGAACAGTAACACCACAGCATCAAACTTGGCAAGTGGCTCCTCAAGGAAAGCAAAGCATTCTGTATTTTCCAGCTCACCACCACACTGACCCCACTGAGGTTTGCTTTTCATTCTGCAGGAACAACTGCAGGGAGATTTATACCTGGGAATATCACTTGACACAAATGGAATAGTGAGTGTAATTAGGTAGAAAAGCTCCCCTGTTGCAGGAAAAAACAAATGAATAATCTGGTTTGGGAGTTCAAAAAGGGAAACAAAGAGTATAGTCAGAGAGAGGAGATGTTTGCTGGGATTGCTATTGATTAGTAACTATGGCAAAGCCCTAAGAAGCACTAATATGAGTTTAATACAAGGAGTAATTGAATGATGTCATTGCAGGA
>NW_008666581.1:154663-162715 GCF_000695815.1 Acanthisitta chloris | reverse complement strand
CTCTTTCCCAGGCCCTTCCTGCAGCTGGTAACCTTGAAGGCACAGCTAGATCCTTTGGAGCAGTGCAGAGGTCCAGCTGGTCTTTCTGGAAATGAGGCTCTTGTGGAGCATCCCATGTTGTTGTGGATGGCAGAAAACACACAGCACTGCTTCAGCCTCAGCTGGGAAAGCTGACAACACTGGGAACTCTACCAAACATGGGAATAGCAAACATGATGTTGTGATGGCTAACAAATGCAGGGGGAAATCCAAAGGAGGTAAATCACCAGCCCATGTAGCCCATAATACCTGATGCTACCAGAACGTTTTAATCAACTCTGTTGTGGATGGCAGAAAACACACAGCACTGCTTCAGCCTCAGCTGGGAAAGCTGACAACACTGGGAACTCTACCAAACATGGGAATAGCAAACATGATGTTGTGATGGCTAACAAATGCAGGGGGAAATCCAAAGGAGGTAAATCACCAGCCCATGTAGCCCATAATACCTGATGCTACCAGAACGTTTTAATCAACTCTACCACAGACTTTTTTCCCTACAAAAGCAAAGGCCATTTGGGATCTACCTGTGGGCTTCTCAGGGGTTATTGCCCTGCCAAACATCTGAAGAGATCTTGGGCTCCTCCTTGGGAAGACTTTGGCAAAGCAGTAGGACACATTTCCTGAGTGATGCCATTTGCATGGCTCTGCTGCTGCTGATCCCAGAAATGGTTTGCAAACAACAGGAAAACTTGTTGCAGGATAAGAGGCTCATCACTGGTTTGATGGAGCCTGAAAACACATTCCATCTCCCAACACATCCTGAGGGTGAGCTCAGGAAGCACTGGCAAGCACTAAGGACAGCTTCTCTCTGCCTGGGCTATCACCAAAGCTTTGGGTCTTTGCAGTGAGTACATAACTCTCCCAGATTCTAACTGGCAGAGAGATGAGGAAGACACATATGCCAACTCACTGGTGCTTTGTCTCCATCTCATCCCACATATACAGGCACCACTCAACCACCTGCACCACTGGGCAAGATTCTCCCAAGTGAAAATGGGAATTATTCCAAAGAAATCCAGGAGGCCCAGGATGAATTACAAGTCCACCACATCAGATCCTGCTGGCTGCAAAACTCAGAAGACTCCTAATGTTCAGATTTCTCATCCCTGAAACCTTTCCTCTGCCTTTTTCTTTTTGCTGCTGACCTCTGGATGTTTTAGAGGAGAGACCTCTTGTCAATGTGCAACAGGTTGCATTGCCATGTCAGCTGAATCCATCCTGAATGCTGTTCTCTCTCTAATTCTCCTGTAAATGTCAACTGTACTACTCACCCCTCAGTGCACACTGACCCCTGTGACAGTGCAGCAGAACAGCTGGGGAGATGGAGAGTGCTGAGGTCACAGAATCATAGAATGGCCTGGATTGGAAGGCACCTTAAAGATCATCTAGTTCCTCTCCCCCTGCCCTGGGCAGGGACACCTCCCACCAGCCCAGGCTGCTCCAAGCCCCATCCAGCCTAGACTGGAACACTTCCAGGGATGGAGCAGCCACAGCTGCTCTGGGCACCCTGTGCCAGTGCCTCAGCACCTCCCAGCCAGGAATTCCTTCCTAATAGCTAATCTAAACTTACTCTCTGTCAATTTAAAGCCATTCCTCCTTGTCCTGTCACTATTTTCTCTCTGTTCTCTGTCTGTATGGGAAGCACAGAGTCCAACATGGCCTAACCCTTCACTCTGCTGCTCAGAGCCTGTTTATCATCCTTTGCTTCACCTTGCCTTTACATTCAAGCTTCCTCTGCTAACAAGGGCTCTGCGTGGCTGTCACATGCCAAGGGATCTCCTCTTCCAGATATGATGTATTACATGCTCAATTTATTACAGCCAATGAGCAGATCTGCAAATTGCATGACCAGATCTGCAAACAGCATGACAAACTGCACTTCAGTGCAGGCTCCTTCCCTTCAGTATTAATCTTCTCCTCCTCAGTCCCCCGACTCTCTCCATTAGCTCCACTGCTCTTGCAAAACTCCCTCCTACCTCCACCTCCCCTTAGCTGTGGCTCTGCCATCAGATTTGCTCAGATGACAACCTGAGATTCATAGCTCACTCCCCTCCCTCTCAGCACAAGGATTCAGGACCTAAGAGCAACAGGCAAATAGATCATCTCCTAATGAGGGAAAAGGTTTCTCTCAGCCACTCAGGCCCAGTGGTACATTTGCCAGCAGTTCTTTCTCCAGACAGCACTGGGCACATGAACTCATCCTAGCAAACTCATCCTAGGAACTCACCCTAGCAAAGCTATTACAGTAAAGGGTTATTGGAACGTAAGTGGTGGCAATGATCAGTCCCTTGTAGCAAGACTAACGCTAATAACTCCTAACCAAACAAATGTGTTCAGTGGTTGGTTGGTGAGTGGGCTGAGTTCCCATGGCAACTGGCAGCACTGAAGCCTGGAGGAAAAGAGTAAGGATTCTGTTTGAAATAGTTCAGATTTCTGCCCCGAAAGTTCATACAGCAGAGAAACAGCCATCAGATTCCTTCTGTAGCTCCACAAAGTTCCCTCCATTCCTCCAGCCCATCAGATTCCTTCTGTAGCTCCACAGAGTTACCTCCATCCCTCCAGTCCATCAGATTCCTTCTGTAGCTCCACAGAGTTCCCTCCAGCCCATCAGATTCCTTCTGTAGGCTAATGTTTAGACTGAACTCCCTGACACCACTTTCCTTGCCAGGAGTTTGAAACACCATGGACTCAGCCAGGATTTGTGATGGACATTTCTCTAAGCCAGGAATGTGACAGATATTCCTGCTCTGCTGAACTTGCTTTGCTGACAGCTTCATAAGTCCTTGAAACAATGGGATTGTGCTACAAAATGTCACAGAATTAAAAACATCCTCACTGCTAAAAACATTCTCATTACCAAAAAAAAGTTCTCCTTTCAAATTGCCCTATTCAAACAGCTCTATAAGCTTTTAATCCTTCAAGCACCAGTAAATGACATCTTTGCTGAGAATGGCTAGTTTACATCAGCAAAGAGACTGGAGAGGGGATCTGGATTCACTGCAGGTGGAGGGGAAGTGGTTCATGTTAGCACAGACTGAGGTTCTCAACCTCCAAAAGAAACTCCTCTTTGCTTATTCAAACCCATAGCTGGAAATTGAGAGGCTCAAAAGCTCAAAGCCAAGATGCTGAAGTGATGCTAAGAAGAAGGGACTTTGTCCTAGAATCCTGGAATATCCTGAGCTGGAAGGGACCCACAAGGATCACCAAAGTCCAACTTTTGACCTTTCTTAGCAGGATGTGACTTCTCACATGTGCTAGTGCATGGAGAGGTCACATCCCTCCCTGGGCTTAGAGTGAATTAGCTGAGTAGGTCAGGAGGACACATGAAAAGTGATGGGCATCATGTGGGGAGTGTTTGCCAAGGAGATCCAGCTATGACCTCGGCCCAAATGAATCTAAACTCAGCTTAAAGTCTCCCAAATCAAGGTTCACTTGGGATCAAATTCGCAGTTGTGCAGAAAGACTCACAGGGACACTGAAACACAAGACTTTGCCTGTTCAGGATGGGGTAGAATAGGCTCATGATTAACTCACTTCGTTGCCCTACAAGGACAACCAAGCTCGAGCAAGGAGAAGGCATTTCAGACATCCTGTGCTGCCAGACTTGGGCTCCCCGGAGAGACCAGGCAGAGCATCCCAAATAACAAGTGTCTGACTGTTTTCCTCCATATCTCCTCAGTCACCAAATCCTCCTAGTCCCAGATGGCACAGGGGAATAGCTGTTTCCTTTCTGACTCAACCAAACCCACAGGAGCACCACATTCCCCACTCCCTTGCTGGGGAGAATCAAACAATCCATTAGGGCTCTGCTGACTGGATGTGACATTTCCCAGGTGCAGATTAACACCCCCTCAGGGTCTCAAAACCGTGAAAATCAGCTCCTCGTTTGCACATCCCTTCCCATCACCCATCCCAGGAACTAGGAGCCCCAGCACCTGTCAGCCCAGTGCTCAGTGCCCTCCACGGTGGTTCTCCAAGTGTTTGATTTGGCATGGGAAGGCTGAATGGGGCAATCACGGCATAAGATTCATGGCATGAAGTGTTCAGGGATAATACCATTTTAGGGGATCCACACCTTCATCTGGTTATTCCTCTAAGCTGTGGATTGACAATCTCCTTGCACTAGGGTGCTCTGGGGATTATTTCACCTTTCCCAAACAGGCTGAACCTTCATGCAGCAGATACTCAGAGACATCCTCTCAGCCTGATGATCACACTAGGATAATGACTAGAAACATGGTGAAACCCAAGCAAATACTCCTTCACTGAGGTGTATCAGAACCAAATGAATTACAGAATCCTGCAGGATTTGGGGAAGCCTTGTTTGGTGGGGGGGCAGAGAGGGAAGCAATAAATCTTCCTGTCCATCACAAAGGGCCTGAATTGGAGTTTGCTGGGTTTTTAAGCTCTTGGCTCCCCATGGTTTTAAATGACAGAATCTACCCTGGCAAAGCCTGTGCTGCATGAGAAGGAGCAGCAGGACACTGGGACACTGAGGTGGCAAATCACAGCTTTCAGCAGCACTAATGGGAATGCAGGGAAGAGCTTGTTTGTGCTCCAGCGGAACGAGTTAACTCTGTGGGGTGTACAGCTCCAACTGCCTTGGGCACAGGGATGGGATTGGGAAGTGCCTGATGTCTTTGGCAAGGACAGCTCAGCTGGGAGGGGATGGGGATGTGCCTCTGCTCCTGGATGGAGCTTGGGGCAGAGCCCTGTTTGCCAGCCCAGGGAGCTGCCAGGCCAGTCTCCTGCTTGCTCCCAGCTCACAGGGCCTCAAGGGGCACAAAGGAATGAATGACTGCATCTTCTGCAGGTACAGCAGCAAATTTCCAGTGCTGCTGAATGCCTGGCAGCCTTGCAGGAAGATTCAGCCTGTTTGGGAAAGCTGAAACAATCCCCACAGCATCCTAGAGCAAGGAGGGCAGGATTAGACCTTTCCCTGTGCTAATGCAGAAGGATGTGACCTCCAAAGAGCTTTCACCTCTGTCACCTCATCTCTGTGAGGTCCAACAGCCACACAGACCTGCAAGGGAGGAGGCTGCTGGGAGCTGGTTTTGTAGCTAGGAAAACAAAGGACAGAGTTTTCTCTTTTTTATTTAGTCATTAAGGTTGGAAAAGGCCTCTAAGATCATCAACTCCAACCACTAACCCAGCACTAAACTATGTCCACAGGTGCCACATCCACACTCATTCAGAGACAAAAGTCAGTGCCAGAGTCAGGAATTTGTTCCAAGTGCCAAGCTGCTCCCTAACACCCTTTCCTAATCATTCATGAGGCTCCAATTGTCTTTTGTCTCCAAAGACAAAAGGGTTTGGAAACCCCTGGAACCTGCTCTCTCACTGCCTGTTAACAAACCACTAGTTATGCCTTCACACTGCACCTTTAAAAGCATCAGTGTTTCCCTTGCTGCATCCCATGCACTCACACAGGTGTGAGAGCTGAGGCTCTCCAAGAGGATCCAGAGTGGGATGAGAGTGGGATGCAAATGAGTGTTCAGCGAGAAGCATAAGGGGATTGAAAAGGAATGAGCAAAACTGGATTCATTACCTGGCAATTAGCTGCAAATTAACGCACAGTCATATGGTGCAATTGAGCTGGGGAGGGAGAGGTCGTTCTGCCAGCTGGAGCCAAGGAGAGCTGTGGAGATCCATCCCTGGAGCCAAGGAGAGCTGTGGAGATCCATCCCTGGAGCCAAGGAGGGCTGTGGAGATCCATCCCTGGAGCCAAGGAGGGCTGTGGAGATCCATCCCTGGAGCCAAGGAGGGCTGTGGAGATCCATCCCTGGAGCCAAGGAGGGCTGTGGAGATCCATCCCTGGAGCCAAGGAGGGCTGTGGAGATCCATCCCTGGAGCCAAGGAGGGCTGTGGAGATCCATCCCTGGAGCCAAGGAGGGCTGTGGAGATCCATCCCTGGAGCCAAGGAGGGCTGTGGAGATCCATCCCTGGAGCCAAGGAGGGCTGTGGAGATCCATCCCTGGAGCCAAGGAGGGCTGTGGAGATCCATCCCTGGAGCCAAGGAGGGCTGTGGAGATCCATCCCTGGAGCCAAGGAGGGCTGTGGAGATCCATCCCTGGAGCCAAGGAGGGCTGTGGAGATCCATCCCTGGAGCCAAGGAGGGCTGTGGAGATCCATCCCTGGAGCCAAGGAGGGCTGTGGAGATCCATCCCTGGAGCCAAGGAGGGCTGTGGAGATCCATCCCTGGAGCCAAGGAGGGCTGTGGAGATCCATCCCTGGAGCCAAGGAGGGCTGTGGAGATCCATCCCTGGAGCCAAGGAGGGCTGTGGAGATCCATCCCTGGAGCCAAGGAGGGCTGTGGAGATCCATCCCTGGAGCCAAGGAGGGCTGTGGAGATCCATCCCTGGAGCCAAGGAGGGCTGTGGAGATCCATCCCTGGAGCCAAGGTGTGGAGAGGAGATCCATCCCTGGAGCCAAGGAGAGCTGTGGAGATCCATCCCTGCAGCCTGCGGCAAGATGGATGGGGCAGATCAGCTCAGCTCCTGTGTTTCCTGCACACCTGAGGAAAAGTTTGCCATCAGTACAGTCAAGTGAGGACTTTGGGTAGGAAGAGCAGGGCAGGAGCTTTTTGTGTCTCTTGAACACACATAAACACAGAGGCAGGACCAAGCTGGAAAGGAGAGCTGTGGAGATCCATCCCTGCAGCCTGCGGCAAGATGGATGGGGCAGATCAGCTCAGCTCCTGTGTTTCCTGCACACCTGAGGAAAAGTTTGCCATCAGTACAGTCAAGTGAGGACTTTGGGTAGGAAGAGCAGGGCAGGAGCTTTTTGTGTCTCTTGAACACACATAAACACAGAGGCAGGACCAAGCTGGAGCACCCAGCTGCACTCCCAGCACCTGAATCATGCTGGCCACTTCATAATCCTGGTGAATTCCTGATCCCAGATTCCCCAGAGGTCATCCCAGCCAATCTGCTGCCTCATCCCACCAGCAGGTCACTGCTCTCTCCCAGCTCTGGCAGCACTGCCATCTGTGCTGGTGCCAATGCAGCCTGGGCACCAGAAGTGGTTTCCTTCCTTACTACACCTTCCTCCTCTCCAACTCTATGGCTTTTCCTGACTACCCTCACCTGAGAGCAGGTCCAAGCCTGGCACATGCTGAAGCATCCTGAGTGCAACTCAGTGCAGAGGGAGGGAAGCAGCAGCATCCAACCACCATGTGCTGCATCTCCAGTGTGTGTCCCCTCCACTCCTTTAAAGGGCCAGAGAGGGGTTTGGTTCTGAGCACACTGTGAGCAGCTCAGAGCACCTGATGAGGCCTAGAAACCCATTGCCAGGCAACCTGGTGTTTGAGCCCTTTTTTTCCCAGCCTTTGAGGGGGAGACTGTCCCTCCTACTGCCAAACCTTCTCACAACCCCCCTTCCCTCTCCACCCCTCTCCTCCTCTTCCACAGCTGTGGAAAAATACCCAAAACTCTCCTGCTATGTGCCAAAGTCTTGCGCTCCCTCCCACCCAAAGCATCTGTTGCTACAGAGCTCAGGTCCTGCTTGTTCTCATGCTGGGGACAAACATGCCTTGGTGCCAGCTTGTAACTAATCCCTGGCCAGCCAGGACATCCCTGGTGATTGCCACAAGCCACCAGGGCAAGTAGTTTTATAGCAGTTGATGGAGCTCAAGACTTCCTTCCACCTCCCAGGTCTGCTCACGGGGAGTCTTCAACCAGAGAATGGCAAAGTAAGGCAGGAGAGAGGAGTCATGATACCTCAACAGAGGTTCTTCCCACTTCCCCACCACCCTGAGGAGCCAAAGGAGAGAGTGTGGAGGACTGGGATGAACAGTGTGCACAAGAAAAGGAACACAAGAGAGCAGATACTGTGAGAAGAAGGAAGGGGGGAAGCTAAGCATGAACACTTTCCTTGCAGGATACTGATATTCATTGCACATGGACTCACCTGGGCTAGAAACCTGTTAAGAATAAGGATGAAGAGACCATGACTAGGTGTTTTAGACATTGTTTTGCAGCTCAAGTTTGGGCTGTCCATCAGTTAAACCTC
>NW_008666581.1:149985-154625 GCF_000695815.1 Acanthisitta chloris | reverse complement strand
CTGGGACCAGAGGAGAGCACAGAGATGGTCTGTAAACACCTACATACCAGTGCTTACACTGGCACCTCCCAGCCCTGAGGGCAAAGCTCTACTTGGCTCCCATGGACCAGTGCTCCTTGGACACACTCAGTGCTGGAGAAAACTGGGCCATGGGTGCTAAGGTGCTGTGGATCCCTCAGAAATCCCATCCCTAACTGTCTGTCCTTCCAGCTGTGCACACCAACTCCTGCATCCAGCCAGATGAACACTCCTGGTGGTCAATCCATCCCAACATGCCTTTCCCACTGTTTCCACCCCTGCCATTAGATATGATGGAGAGGGCTGCTGCCCCACACACTCCTGTGCTGGGAGTAATGAAAGCAACGAAATAAATCACCCAAGAGCAAATGGCTGTGATGAATTAGGAGGTGTTGGATGCACAGAGCAGGCAAAGTGGCCAAGGAATCGCCAACCTCCCTCCCTAAAGGCACTAAGGCAATGGGCATTGGGGCTTGCAGTGCCTCACATTCCCCTTTCATATGTGGCCAGGAGTGTTTTCAGTCACTTTGCTGATCGAATTTGTCAGACCCCATTCTGGAGATGGCAAAGCTGCTTTCACTGTCTTTATTGTGGTGCTCACACAAGGCAATTCCAAAGCATCTGTATTCATTCCAGGCAGCATTAGGTAGCTGATGATTCAGCCAGCTGCCAGCAGATAGCTGCTCTCTCCTTGAGATGACTGAGTAATGCAGGAATAACCTAGGGATTTTGCTCCCCTTTGGTGTGCCTCTGGGTTGAGTTATTTATTTGGGGTGGATCCCATTTATCACATGCCTGCAGGAGCTGAGTTTTAAGCTTGGTGTCCCCTTGGGCATGGAGAGCAGGACAAGTCTGCTTCTCATTTCCTTTGGCCAGCTTTGTCTTAGCAATTTCAGATGAAACCTCACTGTAGCTAGGGAGCAGGACTGGGGCATTGGAAGTTGTGTGTTGGGAAAGCAAAATTGGGGGCTGTGGCTGTGGGCATGAGTGGATGTGCAAGAAGGGGAGAGGCTGGAAAACCTGGTGGGAAGGAGAGAGGGAGGTCAGTTCTTCCTCAACAAGCTGGTGTGGTTTCTGACAGGACAAGGAGGAATGGGGAGAAATGGAAAGAGGGAAATTTAGGTTAGATATCAAGAAGAAGCTTTCCCTGTGAGGATGGTGAGACACTGGCACAGGTTGCCCAGGGAGGCTGTGGCTGCCCCAACCCTGGCACTGTTCATTCCAGGCTGGATGGGAGGTAGAGGTGAAATGTGGCACCAGCAGCAAACCCACAGCCCTCAGGGGTGCAGAATGGGGACTGTGCTTGCACTGGAAGGGCTGAACTTGCATCTGTGCAGCTGCTTGGAAATCAGTAGGTCCCAAAGCCCCTGAACCTACTCCAGAGCCTGCAGGAGGCTTGAACAGAGCTCCCAGGGCTGACTATTTCTGCTAACTCTTCCTGCCTGCAAGTTCAGTCTCTTCTCTGAGCAGTTGGCCTCGCCCCCATCTCCACACTGTGGAAGCAGATAGGGAAATTTCAGCCCTCCTGAGAGAGGTGGCTGAGATAAGTGGACTTGAATCACCCTAAAGCAGCTCTGATTTCTCTCTGCTGATTAGAGAGGGAATTTGATGACAGCCTTAGACCAGACATGAACTGCAAAGCAGCCACAAGTCCAGGCTGCAGTCACAGCTCCTCTCCCCCCACCCTGGGCACTCAGGATTTTTCCTGCCTTTTCTCTGGGAGCCAGAAACCAATTGTTGAGACTCTTTGCCGATTCCCTGTGCTCCCCCAGTGATTCCATGCACCAGACAAACCTGCTCTGAACACAGGACATTTGTCCACTGCAGAACACACAGATTTGGTATATTCCCTTCACTCCCTGAGGAGGAGAATGGTGACTTTCCAAACACCTGGTGGCTACATGAGTGTGCAGGAGGGAAAAACACCTTTCTCTTGGGGCCTCAGCAAGGCCAACCTTGCACTGACAATTTTCAGGGGTTAATCAGCCTGCCAAGAGTTGGGCAGAGGAACAGACCAACAGGGAAAGGAGCATCCTGTCATCATGGCCAGCACATGTTGCCAGAGGAGTGGATATCACATCCCAGGGGCTGCTGAAGGTGTTGCTCCTCACATGCCTGTCCTAGGAGTAAAGTCCATTTGTCCCTCTCCACATGGTCAGCGCTCATAGCTTGGAGATACACAAGACAGAAAGGAAAGCTAACCCAAAAAGCATTTGTTAGCAAGTGGAGTGGAGTGGTGTCACCTTCTAAAAGCACATGTTCTTCCTCAGAGGATGCTGTCTGTTCCCTCACCACCACAGCAAGTTCTGCTTTGTGGAGCTTTAGGAGAGCAGGTCCTTATCTCCATCACCACTCCAAGCCAGAAAAACATGGTCTCAGTGGTGCTGAGCTTCCTTGGAGCTGGGTCACAGCACAGCTCTTCCAGCCATCTCTGGCCTCACTGGAAGGAAAGCTCCTTCTCTCTGCGAGGCAGGAACAGAAGAGAGAAGATGAAAGGGGAAGAGAGAGGAGCATTTCAGGCTTGTAATTCAGTTACAGCACAGCAAATCAATTTGCTGCAGCTCAGAGGCCTGTTTGTTTTGCAGGAACAGAGGAATGAGTCCAACAACAGTGGTGTGACGGAGCTGGAGCTGCTGCCCCGGCCCAAAGGCAGTGTGGGCTGGGAGGGGAAGATGCCACACAAGCACTTTCCCAGGTGCTGCACCAAATCCAGCCTGTTGCATCCTGCACACAGGTGAGGTTGGGCTCAGGAGGGCTGAGCACCTGTCCCTACCAAACTGGGAAAAAAATCTGGTTTTTGTCTGTCTGGAAGAGTAGGAACAGCCTCTTGAGGATCCAGCCCTGAACCTGGACAACTGAAACAGCCTTTTAGATGGCCCAGAAGAGGGAGAAGCTAATTGGGATTGCTGCTGGCTAAGCCAAAGGGACATGGCACCTTGAGCTAACGACTGTTTGCTTCAGGTACCTGAGAAAAACAAGCAAACTCAGGCTCAGAATTCATCCAGAAGTGTATAACAAGAGTAGGGAGAGAGAAAAATGGACAGGAAATGTGGGACATAGGTTGAGTTGTGCCCTCCAACAGTCCTTGTCATTCCAAGAGGTAGGTGGGCACCAGAGCTGGGGCACAGAAGACTAAAAGCTACCAGGAGGTTGGACCTGGCTGAAAATTCCTGCCTCCATGCACTGCTGTCACCCTTCCCATTGAACAGCTCCCTGGAAAGGGAAGCTGTGTCTTTCCTACCTCTGCTTTAACACAAATGGGACTAGTGTCCTTCAGGGTCACGCAGTGATGCTGAGCTTCCTTGAAGATGGGTCACAGCACAGCTCTTCTGGCCGTCTCTGGCCTCACTGGAAGGAAAACTCCTGCTCTCTGAGAGGCAGGAACAGAAAAGAGAAGATGAAAGGGGGAGAGAGAGGAGCATTCCATGTCCTGATGGGCTTCAGCATGTCATCACCTGACTGGTGGCCCCAAAGAATGAGCAGCACAGAGGATTAAGTCAAAACACTGGCAGAATGTAGGTGCTGCAAGTGCAGGTCCCCATCAGGACTCACCAGCAAGGGAAAGCTTCCCTGAGCTGTAGCAAGGAGGGAGAAGACACTTAGGAGCTTGGCCTAGCATCCCACGGTGCTCTCTGCAACACAAAAGCTTCATTTGGAACTTGCTACTGAAAACCAAATGGTTACAATGCCAGAAGAGTGATAGAAGAGGAGGCAGAAAGGAGCTGCCTTTGGCCTAGCATCACTTTCTTTTTTCTTTTGGAGCCTTTATCATTCCAACCTTGCAGTTAAGAATGAAAAGTTCTGCTTTGCAGGAGCATGTTGTTGCCCACCCTGTTGTTTGCACTTAAAACTTGTCTTGTATTCCACACAGCCCTGAGGGGACTGCAGGGACTCCCTGACACAAAGGGTTGAAGATGAACACCAAAGCTCTACCAAGCTCTGTCAGAATTCTCTCCTCCCCCGAGAACACCTGGAGGCCTTGGCCTAGGTGACAGACTTGATGAGAAACTTCTGAGATCTTGTAGTGACTTTTGCTTGGCAAAACTGCTCAAAAGATACAGAACTGGAGGAATACACAGTGAAGGGGAAAGGGCAATATCCACATCAGCCTCTTGGAAAGTACCTGAGGTGGCTGTGCTGGATGTCACCTGTGCCACACTCCTGTCTCTACAGTGAGAGTCATTGCACTGAACTCCTGGAGCCAGAGGCTCACAGCCAAGGAAGGGCTTTGGCTGCCTGGTGTCTGCTGCTGATGGCTTTGGGGAAGGTCCCTACCCCTCTGAGCCACAGCTGTCAGTCACCCTGCTGACAAGGGATGGGTTGATCCCTGCCCTGCCACTCTCCAGCATTCCCCAAGGGAAGCCCATGTCTACAAAGCATTTAAGAGATCTGTGGAGCTGCTTCCCGTGCAATTCCTTCAATCTGGCATTGCCAGTCTGGAGAGAGAGAGGGGGATGACCCACTTTGCTCCCCTATCCCACACGCTGGGGGAGCTGCCTGCAGCTGCAACCCCCCAGTGCTCCCCATTCCCTCTGCTCCCCATTCCCAGCCCCTGCAGGGTTTGGATAACGGCGGTGGAGGGTTCCCTCTGCTGGCCTGAACACCCACAGCTCGGAGCCCAA
>NW_008666581.1:145319-149965 GCF_000695815.1 Acanthisitta chloris | reverse complement strand
AGCTGGGGATGAGACTGGGAGAAGGGGAGCATCCTTGAGCTCCTCCTGTGCCACTGCCCTGTGCAGCTTCCTCCTCCCCCAGCACTGACACTCCTGTCCCCTTCCCACGGCTCTCCAGAGCCTCCCATTCCCAGCAATTCATTCCCAACCCACTCTGATGTAGGGATGTCACCCTCCTCCCTGCACAGTACAAATCCCACACGTGCAAGAAGGACACAGGTAACTAATACCAAAACATGATAACCTTTGTGTGTGGCCAAGATTCAGGTCTGGCCGTACCTGGAAGCACTTAGGGACCTGCCACAATGGCCAGGAGAGCTACAGGCAGTGGCTGGCCAGGACCTGAGCATCCTCCCTTGGAGCAGGGACACCTCCCTGCTGTCCTTCAGGCCACAGTCCCTTCGTGGCTACTCTAGGAAAGGAGAAGATGACGCAAAAAGGACCCATCTCCATCTCCAGGAAGTGCTAATAAAGGAAAGCAGGAGTGAAAAAAAACCAGATAAAAGTGGGTGCTTAACTTTGCTGAAAGGCATTTCACCAGTCCCAGCAGAGGCATCAAGTCTTAGAGGTCAGAACATGGAATGACCAAAAGAAACCAAAGGGAAACTCCACCCCTGTGATTGCTCCTCATTGTCTCTGCTCCATCTTTCCTCCCCCACATGAGCACCTGTCCCTCTCCTTCCCTCCTCCAACCTCTGTCTCTGTTATTATCCAAGAGAAATTTATGAAGAGCTCGAGGCATTGGTGATTTCCTGGCTTTCAATATAACTTCTTGCAATCTGAAGTGAACAGCTTGGTTGCTTCTGCCTGTCAGAGGATTTAAATTGCAAATAGAATAGTGAAATGCAGCAGCCAAGGGTCTGTAGCAGTGACTTTGGAAAGCAGAGATATCGCTTAGCAACTGCAGGGAGAGAGGGATGGAGGCCACACTTGACACAGCCAGAAGTCTCTGGATTTGGGGACACTCCTTAGCCCCTGCATGGTGGAGGGGTGGTAGCTCTGGGAGCCTAGGAAAGGGAGTTGAAGGTTAATGCTGAGGCTTTGCCTCTCCTGGTGACACCAACAGAACCCGCAGGAGCAGCTCCTATCACCTCCCATCTGTATCACATCTGCTGCTTGACCCCAGGTGAAGCCTGAGGACCAGGTATTGCAGCATTAGGTAACTTCCCACGGGAAATCATCACCTGCTTGGCTCTTTGCAGGCAGGTTAAGACCAGGCAGGTCTTAATTTGGCACTCAGGAAGGTAGGCACTATCCCAACACAAGTCAAGGTGAGGACTGGGAGAGCTGGGGAAGCTCCCTGAGCCCTCTCCTTGGGGTACCAGCTGAAAGAATCCATTAGTGAGCTGAGGGATGTGACTTCTCAAGGAAACTCTGCTGAGCCTGGAGCTGCTGAGCCTGGAGAAGACTGGCAGCTTGCAAGGGGAGCTGCCTCCCACCTAACCACCACGTAGAGCAGGTGACAGGAAAGGCAGAGCTGGACTGTCCCTGGAGGTGCAAAGTGAAATGGCAAGTGCTGGAAGCTACAGGTTGTAATGAGGGAAGCTCCAGCTGGAAACAAGGACAAAATCTTCACAGTGTGGCTAAGCAACAGAGCTGGGACTCACTCAGGGGATGCAAAATCCACATGGGAACTTTTACAGCTCATGTGAGGTCTCAGAGCTGCCTGGCCCAGCACTGAAGGTGGCCCTGCTTTGTGTTGGAGGTTGAACCAGACACCTCTAGAGGTCCCTTTCAACCTGTGCTATTCTACAATGCCATCCAAGGTTTCTTTATTCAATGAAAAATGCTGAAAACTGACTTCAATCCTGCCAGAAATTAGAACAGAGAAGAATCTTGAGCAATCACTGAAGCCTCTCCCTGCTCTCCTGGTTGAGGGACATCCAAATTGCTTCTGTCACCTCTTTGATGGAGCTTTTCTTGCAGGGAGTGATTCCCCACATCCCTCATGGACAGTCTGTTCTAGCACTTCCTATCTGTGCTGTTAGAAAAGGTTTTCCAATGTTAGTCTTGCCTAAACAAGCTTCAGGAAACTTTAAACCCATTGGCTTGAACTTCTTGCTTAATAACACAAACCTCCAATGCAACAACCATCTAAAGGCACAGGAAACCCTAATGTCCTGCATTATTCCTGCAGATTCCACCAGCCTCTTGTGCTCTGCACTCAAATTAGTAAGAGCTCTTAGAGGGGAATCAAACAGGCCAAGAGGGAAGCAATTCTCCCTGTGTGCTCTTCCTGCTTGCATCCCCTGAAACCTGCATGGAAAAGTCATTACCCAAGTCCACCACAAACCAGATACCTCTAATAAGCAGAAACAGAGCTCTGTGACTCAGTGAACCTTGTCCAATGTCCTGTGATCAGCTACATCTTTCCTGCACAGATGTCAGGAGCAACAGGTGAGATTTGCCAGAGCTGTTTTTCTGCATGACCTGTTAAAGGAGAGTAAGAGGCATTGCCCAGGAGCTGTTCATCTCACATTGGTCATGTATCTATCTCCAGGTGAGATGGATTCCTCCATAACAGTGGTTTTTCCTCCCTAAAAAGGGATGAAAGGTTATCTTGGAGGAAGGTGCCTGCAGTGTTGCTTTCCAAGCTTCAGCCAAAGGAATCTTAGCCCATATATTCCACCTAAGTGGTCATGGAGAAGTGAGCACAGCAGTGTGGGCCTGGAAGCTGCAGGAGCTCACAAGAAAATGCCTGAGAGAGTCTTTGGAGCCAGTGGAAAACACTGGATTTTGAGAAATGCTACAGTCATAGGCAGGAGTTGTTTCCACTGAGGTTGTGCTGAAGAAATTCTCTGCTGTGTTAGTCAAGAGACTATTCTTAGTGCAAGACAAGGAGTTTCTGAGGAGAACTGACCAAGTAAACCTTTGTAAGGAAGTTTTAGGTAAAGATCAAAGGCCAACTGACACTAAATCATAGACTCGTTGGAAGGGACCCTAAAGACCCTCTAGTTCAAGCTCCTCACTATGGGCAGGGACACCTTCCACTAGATGCAGCACCCAGAGCTGTTCAGACAGTCAGAGTACTGCATACACTTCCTTTTCTAGTGTTCCAGAACAGTGCTCTACCTCCAAATCATCTCCCCCACCTTTAAAAATCCTCCCAGGTTGTGACTTAGAAGGCCCAGGGATGTTTATATGTCCATCCCTCATCTCCATGGGTACAGAACATTTGCCTCCTGGCCTAAACCCTTGGCACTAGTTCAGTTGTTAGAAACCAGAGTGTCAATCCAGAATCAACTGCAATTTCCTAGTCAGTGCATAATTCCCTTAAATCCTACACTTCCTTTAGAAAGGTGTTGACATTTACTCAGCTGCTTGTCAAACGTCTGGAGATGTTAACATCTCAAACAAGAGCTGTTGTCATTAAAGGAACACAGGCTACTGCAGAGACAGGTACTTAGCATGCCTTGGGGAGAGGTGTCTGAGGAGAGGTGTTTGATGTGTGGCTGCAGTTCCCTCCAGCTCCCAAGGAAACAGTTGGTGCCAGGGGAGCACATTGCACATCAGATGGCAGAGGAGTTTGAGGATAAGCAGAGAACATTCAGCTGGGGAAGACCAGCAGAGATGTGGAAAATGCTCAGTCTCTGTCATTCAAGAGCTAAGTTTCTTTGCTGGAAGAAGTACCTGGCAGGAGGGTGTGGACAGGTGGCGTTGGTCTCTTCTCCCTGGTAAGAGGTGATGGGACAAGAGGAAATGGTCCAAGTTGCACCAGGAAAGGCTTAGATTGGATATTAGGGAAGATTTCTTCACTGAAAGGGTAGTTGGGCACTTTTGAAACTTTCCACTGTATTTTTCTCTTGGTTTTGCTAAATTCTGTGCAAGTGATGGAAGTCCATACATGTATATGACCGAGCATTGCAAAGCTAAAGTGTTTTCTTTGCCTGAAAATTATTTCCTCTGTGTCTTGTTCCTTCTCCTGTTCCCTTTGTGCCTGTGAGGGAGAATTCCTTTTCCTTCCAACTCCCAGCCTTGGTTGCCTGGGACAAAGAAGCCATTCCACGACTCAGTAGACTCTCTGCAGGGACATCAACAGAGATTCTTCATCTCTAGAAGAACAATCCCCCAAATCCAGGTGTCATTGTATTGGGATTTTACTGAGGTTGGGAAATGGCAGCACCAGGGAAGATCTACTTTAGGTTTACATTGGATATTAGGGAAAAATTCCTTCCTGGAAAGGGTTGCCCAACCCTGGCATAGCTGCCCAGAGCACTGGTGGAATCACCAGCCCTGGAGGGATTTAAAAGCCATGTGGATGGGCCACTTGGGGATATGGTTTAGTGGTGGCCTTGGCAGTCCCTCTGCAGCTTTCCTGCAGCCCTTTCAGCTCCTAGAAGGTGCTCTGAGGTCTCCACACAACCTTCTCTTCTCCACAAACTGCCTGCACACAAGTCATCTCCCTCTCCCCAGTAATCCCAGCTCCTAAGCCTGACCCTTTAGCCCCTAAAGTAACCTGAGAGCAGTGGAACAACATCTGGAGCAGCTGCAGAGCCCATGCCATGGACACCACTACAGCCAAGGCAGGTGCTGAGTGTCCAGCCCCATCTCCACAGCCGTGGAGGTCTCTGCAGGCATGGGCAGTGCTCTGTGCTTGGGCTGGAATTTCAGAGCCCTGTGATTTTAAATCCCCCATGTCTCGTTTC
>NW_008666581.1:114147-145283 GCF_000695815.1 Acanthisitta chloris | reverse complement strand
CTGCAGGCTGAGGTTAATTGGCTTGTGCTTTTAAAAGGATAAAGCTGCAGAGCCTCAGAGTCAGGGCTGTTCTCCAGATTTCCATTATAATCTACATTGCAGGAAAATAGCTTTTCCTGATCAAATCATCTGTCCTCTCAGTGCAGAGGATAAAGAGCTGGGCATGTGGGAAAGCTGCAGAGTGGGAAAGCTGCAGTGTCTCTGCATGACCTTGCTGGACAGAGGAGGAAAAAACAGGCAAAGACTTTGCTCTGTTCTAAGGCAACATGAGTGAGGTGCATGAAGACACCCTGTCCTTGTCCCGTGTTCTGAGAGGGAAGGGAGGACACACTTGGAGCACTGATCCATGACAGTATCAAATAGAATTAAGGCCATTTCTGAGGTTAGTGTTATGCACCTCTTGAAAAACAAGTAGAGAAATCAGATGGTCCATGAGAATTCACTGGGAACTGCTGTGAGTCCTGGGCCCAAGCCCAGAAGATGAGTTGTACTCCTAGCCCTTGACATATAGCTGAACCTTGTCCAAGGCTGGTTTCAAACACCTGAGGGCGAAGGAGGGGAGAGAGAAGAAGTAGGAGAAGCTCCAGTAAGCAAGAGGTGGTGGACCTACCTCTCCAGAGCCAGAAGTGTTGTCTCAAGCTTGTAGGTCCTCCTCCAGAGAGCCTGAAGTATCACCACTGCTCTTGGGACTGAGGCTGTGGCACAAAAGCAGCTGCAACCTGAAAGAGAAGAAATCAAGAGTGAGGACAAGGACTGGGAAGAAGCTAGTTTGAGGGCCAGAGAGTTTCACTTCTTCATTCCCCACCTGTGAGAAGGGAAGAGGAAGATTTACTTCCCAGATTTTTCTGTTTCAAAGTCTTTATTTTATTCCTGGTCAGCACCTGCCTCAATCCTAGTCAATAGTTCTCTAGGCAACCTTCATCCCAGCAGAAATGGCAAGGGAAGCTTTTTCCCCAAGCACACACAACACTCCTGGTCCCATCTCATCTGGAAATGCTTACTAGTGTACTTGGCCTTGCACACCTGGCAGTGGACTCCCAGCCCAGATATAGCTCTGACAAGCACACAGCTGCTCAGCTGTCCCTTCTACTGCTCTGATGGTGCTGGAAGGAAGTGTGAGGAACACTTGAACAACTTCACCTCATCGTTTTAGTTCTCCTAAAAACTCCTTTGTTCTCAAGTTCCAAAAATGAGGCAAAGAAAATTGGTTTAGAAACAGATGCAATTGAAACACCCTAAAATTCAAAGCCTGTTCACAGTTGCTCAACTGCTTGGGTTTTCCCAGGTCCAGTTGTGATGCTGCAACCTGTTTCCCACAGAAAAGTATGACTGACTGACAATCTTCAAGTCCCTGGTGGCAAAACTTCATGACTCTCTGTGCTGAGATGGCCTCAGAAACCAGGAGGACTCCTGAATTCACTGTGCTGAGGGCAGGAGCAGGGAGGAGCTGACTGTCAGCTGAAAAGCTGAGAGCCAAGTTTGCCTGGAGCATCTCCCCTTGAAGTTTCTTTTCTGGGGCCACTAGTTCAGACTCACTAGAAATGTGAGATTTTGAAGTGTTCCAGGCCAGGCTGGATGGGACTCTGAGCAGCCTGGGCTGGTGGGAGGTGTCCCTGCCCATGGCAGGGGTTGTAACTGGATGATCTTTAAGGTCCTTCCAACTCAAACCACTCCATGGTTCTATTCTCTGCAAAGCAACTCAGTTTTCATTTCTCCTCCAGCCCTTACTTCAAGCAGCCATAGACCAGCACCAAGACTGACAGAGCTTGTGCCAAGTACCACAGGTGAAATACCCAGCAGAGCCTCCTCTCCTGAGCATCTCCCCAGCACCTCCTGACCCCCAGAACAGCCACTGCCCTCACCTCTGCAGCTCAGCACTTCAGGGAACTGCAATCCCCTGCCCAGCTCTGCCCTGCTCTCCATCCAGCCCATGAACAGGGCTTAGGACTGACAAAAAACCCCAAATGTTGAGGTTCCTTCCTCTCTCACAGCCATATATTCTCTCTGTTGGGCTTCCACCCAGAAAAATTACAAGCTGTGTGTCCCAGGGGTGATTTGTAAGAGGAGAGAGGATATTTACCTCAGGTAAATTACAGGCTGCTTCTTTGTGTCCTCCTGAAATTTCAATTACTGAAACTATTCCTTTAGTTCTCACTTCCCTATGTGTTTTTCTCATTTAGACAATGAGCAGCACCGTTCAAGTTTGCTCCTGTGTGGCTGAAGGTTTTATATTCCCCTCGTTTTGTCTCAGTGCTTTATGCTCTGCAGTGATGTGTTCGGCTCTCTGTGTCCTCATTTTCTGCTCTAAGCCATTCTATAGTATCTTGCTCTTGCTGAAGTTGCTGCTGCAGCTACAGGGTGAGCTCCCTGGGGACAGAAACAGGACTCTGAGCTTTAGGAAAGGTTATAGCTCTTCCCCTTCTTGATGCATCACTTTCTGACCTGAACTGCTAATACACCTACTGGGGAAAGTGGTCAGTGGCTGAAAACAAGTATTTCAAGGGAGAACACTGACAGGTAATTTTAAGGCTGGTGTGTACTGCACAGGCAAGGAAGAATCACAGAATCAAAGCATCATTCAGGCTGGAAAAGACCTTCAAGATCACTGAGTTTCAACTCTGACTGATCACTATCGTGCCAACTAAACCATAGGACTAATTAGCACATCCAGTCATTTCTTGCACACTTGCAGGGATGGTGACCCCCACTGCCCTGGGCAGGCTGTACCAATGATCAACAGCCCTTTCAGTGAAGAAATTCCTCCTGATGTCCAACCTGAACTTCCCCTGGCACAGCCTGAGGTGTTTCCCTTGTCCTGTCCCTGTTCCATGGGAGCAGAGCCTGACCCCACCTGGCTGCACCTCCTGGCAGGAGTTGCGGCGAGCAGAAGGCTCCCCTGAGCCTCCTTTTCTCCAGGCTGATCCACCAGAGCTCCCTCAGCCTCTCCTGCTGCTCCAGCCCCTTCCCAGCTCCGTGCCCTGCCCTGCACACCTCCAGCCCCTCCATATCCTTCTTGTCATGAAGTGCCCCAAACTGCCCCCAGGACTGGAGATGCCTCAGCAATGCCAGCACAGGGACAGACACTGCCCTGGGCCTGTTGGCCACATTATTGCTGGTCCAAGCCAGAGGCTATTGGTCTCTTGCCCACCTGGGCACACCTGGACTCATGTTCAATGAAGCTATTAAACAGGGCAGGTCCCAGTGCTCAGCCTTGGGGAACCCAGTAGTGACTGAGTGCCAACTGGGTGAGGCACTGATCAGACCCAAATCCCAACAGGGAAAAATCTTTGCCTTTTCACTAGGACTGAGGCAGAATCTGTAGTGAACAATAATCTCTTGATCAGTGTCCTAACCTGTAAAACTGCATCTTTCTCCTGACTGAGCAACCTTAAGAACCATCTCTGCACCCTAGGTCAGCTATAAAGTCAAAAGTCCATCCTGGCTGGGATGTAAGTGCCAGTTTCTCTTCCTTAGTCCTTTGAGCATTACACAAAGGGCTATTTCCTCAGGGCTCTGCTGCCATAACTAGTTTGCCATGTCTTCCACGCAGATTTTGGAAAAAAAACCCACAAACCAATATAATTTTGGCCAAGAAATCAATTTGTTCTGATTATTGTGGTGTCTGACAATCTCTACTCTGTCTGTTTTGGCGCATAACTCTGACCATACACATCTTGGCCCCTTGCCTGGTGTTATTGTTGTTTGAGATAATGTTTATGATTGAGTTCAGCCAGTTGTGCATTTCCTTATCTGTCCACATGTCTCTGAATACCAGTTTTTGGAGTCCATCCAGCAGAATCCCAGGATGATTTGTGAGAGACAGGCCAACAAGAGAATATGAAAAGGGAAAAAGTGATGGCAGTGGCAAGAATGTGTAATTTCTTCAACAGATGCACTGTGGTTGATAACCTCGTGGCACTGCAAGCTCTGAGCTGTGCAGGTCAGAAAGAAACTGCTCAGGTGACACCAAAAAATGACCTGTGCAAAATGGCACATTGTGGGAAATGTCTTTGGCCTGCTGTGTACCTCTTCACAGGACCTGCAGAAGCACAAACAACAGGAAATTGGGCAAAGGAGGTGATTCTGTCCCTTTGCTCTGCTCTGGTGAGACCTCACCTGGGATACTGCATACAGTTCTGGTGTCCCCAGCAGCACAAGGACATGGAACTGTTGGGGCAAGGCCAGAGGAGGCCACAGAGCTGAGCAGAGACTGGAGCACCTTCCCTACGAGGACAGGCTGAGAGAGTTGGGGCTGCTCAGCCTGGAGAAGAGAAGGTTGTGTGGAGAGCTCAGAGCAACCTGCCAGGAGCTGAAGGGGCTCCAGGGAAGCTGCAGAGAAACTGCAGGGACAGGACAAGGAGGAATGGGGAGAAATTGAAAGGGGAAATTTAGGTTAGATCTCAGGCAGAAGTTTTCCCTGTGAGGGTGGTGAGACACTGTCCCAAGTTGCCCAGGGAGGCTGTGGCTGCCCCAACCCTGGCAGTGTTTCATTCCAGGTTGGCTGAGCCTTGAGCAACCTGCTCTGGTGGGAGGTGTCACTGCCCAGGATAGGGGTTGATCTCTAAGCTCCACTTCAAGCCCTTATCATTCTATGATTCTATGAAATGAGCTCACTAAAAGATACTTAGTATTAATGAAAGAAATTCTTCTATTACAATTGGATTTCCCATTGACTTTAGACTACTGCAGTGGTTTTGGAGCCAGCAGTGACTGTGGCTCTCTGAACTGGTGTGCAAACTTCAGGATATCCATAAATGCTGTTCCTTATTCCCATCAAGGTGGGAATGGCAGCAGAGACTGAGCAGAAATATTTGCTATCAGCACGTGCAAAGTGCTTGGAGATCCTGGTGTGAAAGGAATGGAAGATGAGCGAAGAATCTTCCTCACTAAACTCCTTAGCCATGGTAATTCTACACGGTCATCATTCACAGGAAGAATGTTTTCTTTGGGAAGGAATAATCACATCTTGCTGCCAATACATGAAATCCAATTATGCTGTGAACTAAAGGCTGTTTTAAAGGGGTTAGAATTTCGCAGCTCTCTCCTCATCAGCTGCAAATGTGTTTTCTTCCCTTCTTTCCTTCACTTTTGAAAGGGCTTAGCCTCTTCTTTTCCCTTTTCCATCTTCCCCCAGTGCCAAATTTCCCTTCTCTGTGAGAGACTTAAGAGTTAGATTTGCTTGGGATTTTGCTTCACACCTTCAGTATTTTCCCCCCCAGAAATCAAGGCAAACTTATTAGGCCTATTCTGGTTTTATTGGTTTCCATTGACTATGAAATGCAAAACCATGGGAGTGTTGAAAATGGAGATTTCTTCCTGGTTCCTCCCCTTGGACAGACTTTGTGGCTAGACTTTGGGTCTAGTCCCTGTAAAATATCCATTCATGGGGAAACACTTTATTGACTAGGTCATTTAAAAATGTGGTGCTTCCCTTTCTTGCCCTTCTCTCCCTTCTCCTTTCCCTTCCCTTTTTCCTTCTCTCCTGCACAATAACTAACTAATAGGCAGTAGCCTAGTCTGATTCCCATGACAGTGGGAAAGCTCAGGATGGATGAGCTCCATGTCTTTCCTCCCTGAATCCTTGGTTCATTAGTTAATGTCTGAAAAGCACTTTGTAGCTCAAGAGTGTTAAGTGCTATTATTATTAGAGATCTTTCATAGGAATGTTGATTGAAAAAAAAGATAATTGTTACCTTTCTACCTTTCATTCCTTTTTTTTTCCTTTTATTAAAGAGAACTGTAACTGCTTCCCTGAGAAGCAGAAAGGAAGAGCTGGATGTGCTGCTGACACAGGAGGTGATGGTGTAGTCCTGATGGTAACACTGTTAGTACTGATGGTATTGTGTCTCACCTTTTGGTCTTCCCCATGGAAGCAAGAACCAAGGTTAAAATCCTGTTCCATGTCCCATTGCTCATCCCCACCCAGGTCCTTCCCCTTGGGGTTAACAGGGCCCAGAGATGCTCATTTTGCAGTTATCCCCTCAAAATGAATCTCACTTACACAGACCAAAGCTATTCCTCTCCCCAAACAAATCTGCTGTACAGCCCTGGCTCTGTCTTCTCATTTTCATCGAGCTGGGGTTGCATTAACATTAATGAGATGGTAAAGGAGAAGGGGAAAGAAAAGAAGAAAGAAGAATGAAACAAGTTTCCCCAAGCAAATAATAACTATTCAGTCACAATTCAGAGGAAAATTATGGCTCTTTTACATGTCTGAAACTTCCCACTGTATTTCACTCGTGGTTTTGCTAAAGTATGTGCAAGTGATGGAAGTCCATACATATATATGAATGTTTTCTTTGCCTGAAAATTATTTCCTCTGTGTCTTGTTCCTTCTCCTGTTCCCTTTGTGCCTGTGAGGGAGAATTCCTTTTCCTTCCAACTCCCAGCCTTGGTTGCCTGGGACAAAGAAGCCATTCCATGACTCAGTGGACTCTCTGCAGGGACATCAACAGAGATTCCTCATCTCTAGAAGAACAATCCCCCAAATCCAGGTGTCATTGTATTGGGATTTTACTGAGGTTGGAAAATGGCAAAGTAACAGTTCCCTTATTTAGGCTTCTGCAAACTCCAGAACCATCTCTAAGCAACAATAACCACTAACTCAGGGTCTTACATGGAGCACATGATTCTCTGGACTCATTTGAAACTCCCTCCAAGGCCTGAGAAAAGAGTCTGGTTCTCCTTTGGAAACCTGGGCTCCTTGGAATTTTAGCCCATCATGTTTTCCTGCATCATGGCCACAGGTTTGCCTTGGACTCCTCATGAAGCCTGGAACTTGCCCCAACCACTGCTGTAACACAAGTCTACTGAAAACACGATCCTATTCTACCTCTTTTTATACAAACTCTCTTTTCTTTCCATTTTCTCCAAAGCTTCAAATTGAAATCCCTGGCCAGATCCACTCCAGACAGAGGCCACAGGTTCATTCTCAACCTCTTCTTTTTTTAATCAACTTCTCAGTAAGCCTCACCTCTGTTTCAAAGCTTGCTCCAGCATCCCTGCCCCCTGGGGTTTGCACAGCTTTGGCTTTCCAAATGAAAGCCTAGTGCTGGTTCATTGTTCCACAACCCCAGATCCAGCCTGACCTAAGCCCCAAAGCCTAGGATGCAAGGCAGTGTCAGGATTACTCCTGCATTTGGCAGGAAAAAAATGACAGCTGAAAAGAACAATTAACACTTTGTTAATGTGCCAAGGAACAGTCAGATCTGCATGTTGGCCAAAGGCAACAGAGCAACTGCTGTTTACCTTGATGTGGATGTGCTTGTGTGGGGCAGTTGTGATAGCAGAGCTTATTCTCAGCCTGAAAGCATAGTGAGAGATGAGAGGTCCTCCTTTGATTTCCCATCCTCTCCATTAGTAGGTGATGCAGATAAAGCAGCAGCACAACCCTGCAGTCCAACTCCTACCTGGCAGATAATGCAAATTGGAGCAACAAAGGTGGTAAAAATTCCTGGCAGGAAAAGAGATGAATAAGGTTGATCTCAGCTCCATGGGAGAGAGCACCCAACGCCAGCCCTAAGGGAGACTCAGGTTCTGGTCAGATCTCTGCTGCTTTTACCAGTCTAACATGCAGACCCAGGTGGCACTGCAGAGTGCCCTCGGTGCCCTGGGATGCTGCTGTCACCACTGACACAACACCTCAGCAGAGTAAAAGGGTTTGGCAAGTCTCTCAGAACTCTTTCTGCTATATTCTTCTGCAGCCTGTGACCAGCTGGGAGAGTTGAAATGCAGGAGGGTCACTAAGGCTCAGTGCTGGTCCTGCCCTTGGGACACAACATCCCTCTGGACTGGGCACTGGGGAGGTCCCAGCTCAGTGCTGTGCTCAGCTTTGGGCACTCACTGCCCAAAGGCCATTGAGAGAATCCAGAGAAGGACAACAAGGTCATAAAAGGTCTAGAGCACATGTCCAATGAGGCTCATGAAGGGTCTTGAACACATGAGGAAGGGCTGAGGGAGTTGGGTTTGGTTAGCCTGGAGAAGAGGCTCAGGGGTGACCTCCTGGCTCTCTGCAACTCCTGCCAGGGCTGGAGAGAGGTGGGGGATGTGTGTCCTGCCAGGGCTGCAGGGAGGGGATAGAGGGAATGGCCTTGAGCTGAGCCAGGGCAGAGTCAGAGGAGATGTGAGGAGAAATGTTTTCCCTGTGAGGGTGTTCAGGCACTGGAATATTGCCCAGGGAGGTGATGGAGTCACCATCCTTGGAAATGTTTGAGAGGTGTCTGGATGTGGCACTGGAGGATCTGGTTTAGGGTTTAGAGGTTCCAGCAGTGACAGGTTAAGGGTTGGACTTGATGATCTTAAGGGTCTCCTCCAACCTTGATGATTCTATGACTCTAAATGAGTCTGCCACTTAGGGCAGACCCCTGGTTAGTGTCCATAGATGTTTCTGCACCAGCCTCCTGCTTCCCACTCCCCTCCACCAAAGCCTTGCTCCATCTAGACTCTCTAACACTCATCAGTCCTGGTGGATATTCAACCCAGATCAGCCCCATTTCCCTGCTCACTCTCTTTTCCCCTAGGTCAGGCTGTTTGTTGCTCTCCTGCCACTAGAGGATTGTTCCCTTCAAGGGATGTACCCACCATCCCTTGAATTAAGTGAGTGATGCAGAGAGAGAGAGAGAGAGGGGCCAGTCCTCTCTGGATGATTCCATGGTGGGATTGTCCTGCCCACAGCAGAAGTTGTGTCCTTCCTCATCTATCTTTTCATTTAGCCTCAGGCCTCCCTGCAGAGCCTCAGAGTTGGAGAGAGGCAGTGAGTGGATAAAGATGCATTCCTACACCATTGATAGGTTCAGCATGGACAGAAGTCCCCAGGATAAGAAAGATGTCCAGGTGGCTGACAGACAGACAGATGTGCAGACAGACAGATGTGCAGACAGACAGACAGATTTCAGCCTGGCTCCTGTATATTAGAACTGTAGCCAATCCATCCTGCAGCTTCTCTTCCCCATTTTAGCCCTCCCCTTTTTTAAATGATGCCTATTGCTCTGGTGAAATTTATTACAATGTAAGAAATAATGACTTTTTAAAGCTATTTTTTACTTTTTTTTTTTTTCCAGAGGTGTGAGGGCTCCCTACAAACAAATGGATGAAGATGTGAAAGCTTATTGGATTGTCACGTCGGATACATTATCCCCAGGGCTCTGAATGAAGAATTAGCCCATGGAGATCTTATTTGACATTAGATGTTTCAATTTCTCCAAGAACATTAGGCATGTTGGATTCAGCACCGAATCCAATAACAAACAACAAGCACTGACCCTCCCCCTTCCCCTTTTCCCCCTCAGCATCTGAAGGCACAGACATGCTATTAAGATTTATTTTACATTTTTATGATTGCTCTCACAAGAAAAGGCAGATCAGATTTGCATAATTCAGTTTGAGCCAAACCTTTCTGTATTACTTACAGCTGTGCTTCTCCCCCCTCTAATATATGTGTTTATGTGGCAGTAAAGCAATGACATTGGGACAATACATAGAGAATGATTTACCTCGAGCCTGCAGGTATTGCTGGGAATTTATTAACCCTGGGAATGATCTTGATGGAAATCCCTTCGGATAATGCTCATCAAGAGACTGAAGCTAGGGACTTTCCAGGAGCTTTCCAGATGGAAAGCAAGAGTTTGGCATCAGCTCCTCTTGGGAGGATAGTGAGTGGCCACTTGGCCAAGGTGCCGGCTGGGGGGTTGTTCCTGCTGTGTCCTGCTGGGAGCAGGATGAGTGCTGAGACACTCCCTGGGGTGAAGAATGTGGCACTGGATCACCCAGGAGGATGCAGAATTAGGAGCATTGCCCAGGGAGATCTCCATAGCCTCCAAACCTCCAAACACAGCCACATGCACAGCTCCTCACTGCCCTGCTCAGCCCCATGGACATGCACCCCATGCCTCAGCAGATACAAGTTGACCTTTTCCACCTCACCTCAGCTCCCAAGAGCTGCTCAGACCTGGCCATGTCATCGTATCATAGTGTGTTCAGAAGTGGGAATGGAGCTCAGAGATCACCCAGCCCAAACCCCTGTCCTGGGCAGTGACACCTCCCACCAGAGAAGGTTGCTCAAGGCTCATCCAGCCTGGAGTGAAACACTGCCAGGGTTGGGGCAGCCACAGCCTCCCTGGGCAACCTGGGCCAGTGTCTCACCACCCTCACAGGGAAAACTTCTGCCTGAGATCTAACCTAAATTTCCCCTTTCAATTTCTCCCCATTCCTCCTTGTCCTACATCAGACTACTTCGGTAGCTCTCCTGGTCCTTCCCAGGGAGATGTCTTCTCCCCCAGCCACCCACAGCACCCTGTAGCCCAAACTGCCCCTGTTCTCTGTGTTCTCCCACTCTGCAGTCAGTGGTGGTGCTGGTGAAGGTGGTTGTCATGGTAACTCCCTTTCCTCTTTCTGCTAATTCTGCAGGATTTGTGTCTATGTGATCGATTTGTGAACGTGAATCCTTTCCTTGCTCACCCTGGAAAATAACAGCTATGGGGAGTATCGCAGGAGTGTAGAGTTTGCCAGGCCAAGGGATTCTTGTAGTGGTTGATATTGAAGTCATACCTATCTGTGATAGCTACAGCTTCCAGGTGCTTCCAAAGGTAGCACAAGAAGTCTCAAGGAGGATGAACTTCCCAACCAGCAAGTTTCTCCCTCAACCCAGTTGGAGTAGGGATGAGTTCTGCCCCTTTCACCTGTCCATCCTACAGAAACTCCCACACTTCTTCTCCTTCATGGTCTGGTCCTCCTTTGAGACCTGAATTCCTGGTGGTTTTGACATACTGGGGCAGCATTGCCACTGTTTACTTATGGCTCAACCAAACTCAGAATTTACTTTCTCCCTTTCCTGTTCCTGCTCTCATTTGGGAGTGTTTAGACTAAGATACATGCTCATTTTATTTATTATCTGCTATTTTAGATACCTTCTTCTACTCTCTGAAGACACCTTTCCTGAGAGTCTCCAGAGTCCTTGGCTGGTTGTTTCAGCAGAGATTGACTGCTGGGCTAACTCTGTGGTGTCATTACACACCAGCACAGTCTTTTAGCAATGGTTCCCACATCAGCCATCCCTGGTGTGATGGTGCTGCAAGCACAAGCTAGAGCTCCAGGGCTCAGATGCAGCTGGGCATTCATCTTTGCAGCTAAAAATAAGGGATGCAGCTCAAGAAAGTCACCGAAATCCACACTGCAGGACATGCAGACAGATGCTCTCTCCCCTGGGCAATTCAGCCCTTGCTGTTGGTGACCTTCCTTGGGATGGGAGAATCATACAGTGGTTTGGGTTGGAAGGGACCTTAAAGATCATCTATTTCTAAGCCCCCTGGACACATTCCACTAGCTCAGGTTGCTCCAAGCCCCATCCAACCTGACCTGGAACACTTTCAGAATGGGTTCTCTCTGCCTCCATTGACCAGGGGAAGGCCTTGATGTGGAGTCAAGTGAAGAAGTTTGTCCCATATCCCACAACAGCACAGGAATGGAGCCAGAAATAATGTCCCACCACAGATATCCTCTAAAAACAACCCAACCAACCTAAGGAAGCTTCTTCATCAGTAAAATCATCCTTACATGGACTTCTTCTGCATGATCTGGCATGATATCAGAGACTGTGGTTGCCATCAGCTGAGCATGGTGTGTCTGGTGAGGAGGGATGGGCCTTTGGGACACACAAGATAGAATCCTAGAATCATCAAGGTTGGAGGAGAACTCTATGATCATCAAGTCCAACCATTAATCTGTCACGACTGGAACTCCTAAACTCCAAACCAGATCCTCCAGTGCCACATCCAGACACCTCTGAAACCTCTCCCAGGGATGGTGACTCCACCACCTCCCTGGGCAATCTATTCCAGTACCTGAGCACCCTCACAGGTCTCAGCTCAAGGCCATTCCCTCCTCTCCCTGCAGCTGTGGCAGGACACACATCTCACACACACAGAAATTTCCAGGCAAATGAAAAGCAAAAGGAAAGTAAAGATTTAAGCCTTTCTCACAAGTCTCACAGCTGAGAGATTCCCAAAGGAGCAGGAAAAGGATGTTATTAAACTATTCCATCAGGTCATGGCAGATGGATGTGGATTTACTTCTTCACTAGATGAAATTGAATCTTAAAACCTCTTTCCAGCTTGTTTTCCTTTGCTAGAAACACGTGTGGCCATTTTTAGGCCACCATCAGAGGCTCCTAGGCTGGACACAGATATCTGCTATGATGCTTGAGGTCAAGAGAACAATGTGGGAGAGAGACTACCTGCACTCCAACAGGCTGGATTTAATGACACTTCCATCAGGAAAGGTTCCCCAGAGGGTTCTTCACATCTCTCCTAAAGTCAAACTGAAAATTCATTCCCCGAGCTGGGGATTTATCTCACCTAACCTCTCCTGTTTGAGTGCAAACATCACCCTCTGAGCCAGCTGTCTTGATGCTCTTTATAATCAGGGGAGAGAGATGGGGACTGAGAGAGTGAGATTTGTCTGCTCTGGTTTTGACAGCTCTGTCTTAAGACCAGATGTACTGAACAGCAGCAAGGCAAGTTTCTCTCCAGTAGTGATAAAAGGGCTTAGCTATGCTGTCAAAATCCTGTTATGGGACAAAGGGAAGGCTGGAGATAGGAGCTAAAAATTTCTTCTTAGACCAGTAAGTGTTTTAACAGTTGAGTAGTTCAAGTTATCCAATTAGTACAGTAAATTTTCATTAATGATGCAGTTAAAATTGCTGTGGAGAGACATTTCCACCTTCCCTGTGTCCATCCCTTACCTCTGGTGTGCTGCTTACCCTGCCAGTGTTCCCCAGCACTGAGCTCAGGCAGGCTGAGCATGAGGCCCTCAGCCATGGGACACCCAACTCAAGCCCAGCACTGAGCTCAGGCAGGCTGAGCATGAGGCCCTTGGCCATGGGACACCCAACTCAAGGTAAGGCCATCCCAGAGCCACCCTGATGCTCCCCAGTGTCAGGTCAGCTCAAAGCCTGTGATCTTTCACTCTCAATGGCTAAAATCACATTAGCTGGACAGCACAGAGGTGTCCCCAGGGTGTGCATCTAACACTATTCCCAGTGACACGCTCAGGCAGGCTGAGCATGAGGCCCTTGGCCATGGGACACCCAACTCAAGGTAAGGCCATCCCAGAGCCACCCTGATGCTCCCCAGTGTCAGGTCAGCTCAAAGCCTGTGATCTTTCACTCTCAATGGCTAAAATCACATTAGCTGGACAGCACAGAGGTGTCCCCAGGGTGTGCATCTAACACTATTCCCAGTGACACTAACCACAGGGCACTGATCTCTGCTGTTCTGTCCTCCCCACAGCACACTCTGCTCTCCACCTACAGGGTGCCCCAGCCATTTCTTCTCAAGGTTTTCTTCACTGAGTCAGGGAATAATTGAGGTTGGAAGTGACCTATGGCAGCCTCTGCTCCACCACAACATCAGGGGCAACAGAGAAAGTTCCCATGTCAAAGGGAGATGAAGTTGCTCTGGAAGAGAAGCGTTTTCCTTGAAAACCTCTGCTTGCTCCTAATGCTGGAATAAGTAATATCTCTTCCATTTCTCAAGTTATTTCTCAGCCCTTTACACTCAGCACCTCTCCGAGCAGAAGTCTCTGAGGCTGTGAACATTCATCTCCTGACACAAAAGAGAGGTCAGAAAGCAGCGTTAGCTTCACTTATCTGTCATGAAAGTTGATGGGAAACCTCCTATTCCCTCAGCACATGGAATTGCATTTCATGGACAAGGGATTTTAGCAAGTATTATGCTAGAGTTTGATCCTGCCTTGTTTCAGACCATGTAGAGATGTGCCTTCAGCTTTGAAGGGAAAGGGAAAAGGCACTTAATCAATAGCCATGTGAGTGATAAGCACATAAACCAGATGAGCTTGGCCAGCTCCTATAATCATCAGTGAGTCCATGTGGGTAATGTATTATTCAGGAAGAAAGATGACCATGGTGGGGATGGTTTCTCTGAGGGTCAAGACTGCTTAAGGAGTAGTTAGATAATTCATGCAGCTTCTTACCAGGAGTGTTGACAAGAAGTTATCAGGATGAGGAGGGAGATAGAAGTGAATATTTTTGGCTGTGTCCTGAAGAGGACAGAAACAGGATATTTTGACTTCCAAATCTCCTCCCCAGAGCACAGAAGAGGTCACCATAGAAGAGGGACATCTCCCACTAGAGCAGGTTTCTCAAGGCTCATCCAACCTGCAGTGAAACACTGCCAGGGTTGGGGCAGAGACAGTCTCCTTGGGCAACCTGGGCCAGTGTCTCACCACCAGAACAGCAAAAACTTCAGCCTAAGATCTAACATAAATTTCTCCTCCTTCCATTTGAACCTGTTACCCCTTGTCCTGTCCCTGCAGTTCCTACCCTAGAGTCCCTCTGCAGCTTCCCTGGAGCTCCTTCAGATACTGATACACTGCTATGAGGTATCCACACACCCTTCTCTTCTCCAGGCTGAGCAGCCCCAACTCTCTCAGCCTGACCTCGTAGGAAGGTGCTCCAGTCCCCTGATCAGTTCTGTGGCCTCCTCTGGCCTTGCTCCATCAGTTCCATGTCCTTCTTACCTTGAGGACACCAGAGCTGTGCAGCATTCCAGGTGGGTCTCACCAGAGCAGAGGAGAAGAATCACCTCCCTTGACCTGCTGCCACACTCCTTGGGATGCAGCCCAGGCCTGGGTTGGTTTCTGGGCTGAGCTCACACTGCCAGCAAAGATCTCTAAGCTCCACTCCTACCCCTTAACATACTCTGAGACTATGACTGTACAAAGGCTGTGTGATAAAGCCCCCAAAGTGCACTCTCAAATCCAGGAGTTGTGTGCTAGATGTCACTCAAGGCCCAGAAAATGGAACCACTTGACTTGCCATTCTCATGGTAGTTCTCTCTCCACACTGGAGTTTGTGGGGACAGAATTAATGTGGTTCTAAAGGTAATTTGAAAGTGTCAAGAGAGGCGAATTATCACATGAAAATGCAAATCATGCCTTATCTGGGCTGTTCCATGGCTGCTATGATTCATCATCATTTCTTCATCTGTTTTTTTTTTTTCCTTTCGAGGTGAGATCTCAATAAAAATATAAGGGAGGGAGGAGAGTGGTAGAGCAGAGCTTCATTTGCCAGGCAAGATTTATGGCTCCTTTTATCCAAATGTACAACATTCTTCAACAGGAAAGGAATATTAAACATTTCAAATCACCATCTATCATGGAGCTCTTATCTGATGGTGACTGCAAATCCCTCACATGGATTGCACAGGTGGCTCTGCCTTGTCTCCCACGTTAGCCCCTGGTTCAGGGCACCATCCTCCAGCTGGACAACTCCAGTGTGTAGAGGAGTATTTACACCTCCAGCTTCACTGGAGCTGCACAAACTCATCCCAGCAGAAGACACACAGTGCTGTTCTCCACACTTCTCCTATATAAGCTCCTTCCTTAGTGTGTTGGTTCATACCATTCCAGCAAATATAATTTCCCATGTGGTAGAGTATGAGATCTACTCACCTGCTCACCTTTCCATTGGTTGTCTGGTGGCTGATGAGTGTGAGACACTGGGAGAGGGAAGCAGGATTGGTCACCCTTCCTAAAGAGGGAAGAACCAGCAGATGGTGGTGGATTCAGGTGCTTCTTCACACACTGAAGTTCATCCATTAAACTCTTTGTCTGAGGATACTGTGGCTGCTGAACGTAGATATGGACCAAAACTTCAGGAAACCTATGAAATAAAACCAGAAGATGCTATTAAGATGAAAATCTGATTTCTGGCTCAGGGAGTTCAAGGTCTCTCACTCCCAGAAGGTAAGAAGATGTAAAAATGCCACCACATCTCAGCCTTACTTCTCAGTGCTGAATTGTATTTTTCTTACTTTCTGGTCAAATTATGGAAACTGGGATAAAAGAGAAAGAACAAGACTCTCCCAGACCAGTCAGGCTGGATCAAGCCTTGAGCAACCTGCTCTGGTGGGAGGTGTCCCTGCCCAGGGCAGGGGTTGGAGCTGGATGATCTCTGAGCTCCATTCCAACCCCTGAACATATTATGAAACTATATTCTATGATTCCATGATCAATATTCCTGCAAAGTATATTGGGAGCAGAAGACACTGTGCAGTGTAAGAGCTTTCAGTTTCATTTAGAAGTGACAAAGAATCACAGAATGGTTTGGCTTGGAAGAGCCCTTGAAGATCACCTAGTTCCCCCCCATGCCATGGGCAGAGACACCTTCCACTAGCCCAGGGTGCTCCAAGCCCCATCCAATCTGGCCTTGAGCACTTTCATGGTGTGAGAGACTAGCTGGAGTCACCACTTGCTGAGGATAATGCTCATGGAAGTGGAGCCTCCAAATGCAAACTACATGCACTGCTCCTAAGAACCAAAACAACAGTTTCAACCAGATCATGCAAAGGAAAATGATCGAAAAAGACACCTCAGCACCATGGAAACATCTTGTGTATTTCTCTGGGCATGTGTTGGTGTTCCTTTAATCACTGTCACACATCAAGTACCAATACAACCTACAGATAAACAACATCATATCATCCAGGTGCAGAGTGTCAGTAAATACAGCATTTATGGGCACTTAATCTGGATTTATCATTGGGGGTTGACACTGCAGATCATCTGTGATATGCACAGATAAATGGCAATTAAGCACCGATATCTTCAGCTCACAGAGCTCCTGGGTTGGATTCCCTTCTCGTGGCAGCAGTGAGAGCACAACCAGAAGGGAAAGCTCTGCCATTATCTCTGGCCTGCACTGTGTGCAGATCCGTAGCCAACACCACTTAAGAACCACTCCAACAAGTGATCATCTTAACAGGGTCAGCACCTTTCCTCCCCAGGACCCTGGAACAAACTTAGCATCAGCTCCTAACTAATTGAATTGGAGCCTGATCAACAGCCTAATTGAAGAGTATCTCACAGCCATTGCAAGATCATGTTATTTCCCAATTTGCTTTCTGAGCTGCTGTTCAGATTTAGGAAAGAAGCAAAGAAGAGAAAAAAAACAAACCAGAAGAAGGAAAAAAAAAACAGAGGGGAAAAAGCAGCTTTACTTAACAGTTGCTATTTTGGTATCAAAAGGAGTCTGCATTGTTGATTAGAGAGAGAGATCATTATCCCTCTTAGGAGCCAGATGAAGGTCGTTGTGTTAACCTTCAAATCACTCGGTAACTGGAGGATGCTTTTTTCTCCTGCTGAGCCACACTGGGAATGAACTAAAAAAAACCATAAGAAACTCAAAGGAAACAAGTCCAGCTCAGCTTCTGAAGAGTGGAAAAGCAGAGTGACAGGGTGGGATTAACTCTGCATCTTGTGCATTGTTCATGTGGCGTGGCAGGAGGGAGGGAGAGTGTGGGGAGAGGGAGAGACACATTTGGGTGGTTCAGCTGTTGTGGTGCTGTCAGGACTGGACAGCAGCAGGAAGACACTGAGGAACACTACAGACAGGGAAAAACTGCTGTGCTGGGTAGCAACAGCTCACTGAACACTAACCCCTGTGGAGGTGTTTACACATTTACTCACATAGGAGGAGAGTTAGTTTATGCCCAACAAACTGCTCATGACGAGATAATTCAGGTCAGTGTATAGGAGATTCTTGTCTGCTGAGCACTGAACGATGCTGCTGCTCCTTCTGTTTCATTTTTTGTCCCTGTTTCCTTCCTTTTCCTGGTGTTGCACAGCAGGTTTCAGGCATCTGTGTAGAAAGCAGGACAGGGTTATCAGTGGTCCAGGCTCTCAGGCAGCTGGTTGAGAGTCAGGCAAAACTACCTCTCTAGATACACAGAGCATGATGAGCTTCCACTGATGGATTTCTTTGACCCACACACCATGATCCTGGTGATCACAGGGGCCCCAGGAAAGACACTACAAGCCAGAAGGTCTCTTGGCTATGGAAGATGCTAGATCATAGAAGGTTGGAAGAGACCTCAAAGATCATCTAGTCCCACCCTACTGTGGTCACTAGCCCATGGCACTGAGTGCCACATCCAGTCTCACCTTGAAAACCTCCAGGGATGGTGAATCCACCACCTCCCTGGGTAGCATTCCAATGCCTCATCACTCTCTCTGTAAAAAATCTCTTCCTAATATCCAACCTAACCCTCCCCTGGCAGAGCTTGAGTCTGTGCCCTCTTGTCCTGCTGCTGATTGCCTGGGAGAAGAGACCAACCCCCACCTGACTCCAACCTCCTGTCAGGGAGTTGCAGAGGGTCTCATCCTGAGACCCTCTGGTCAGCAGAGGTGAGATACACCATGGGAGAGAGACTGTGGCTTCCAGACTGCTCAGATTGGCCTAGAAGAGCTGTCAAAGCCGCCAGACTTGGCAAGAAGGATCAAAATCCAGGAAAAAGGAAGAGGGAGAAGAAACACATGTCCCAGTGCTCTACAAATGGCCTCTCTAGCTGTAGCTTCTCCCCACTGCAGAGCTCCCCTGACTTTTGACCCCACCTGCAGTGCTGAATCCAGCTCTGGGGCCCTCAAAATAAGAAAGATATGGACCTGTTGGAATGAGTCCAGAACAGGCCATGAAGATGTTCCAAGGGCTGGAGCAGCTCTGCCCTGGAGCCAGGCTGGGAGAGCTGGGGTGTTCACCTGAGGAAGAAAAGTCTCTGGGAAAAACTCAGTGCCCCTTTCAGAGCTGACCCCACCTGCAGTGCTGAATCCAGCTCTGGGGCCCTCAAAATAAGAAAGATATGGACCTGTTGGAATGAGTCCAGAACAGGCCATGAAGATGTTCCAAGGGCTGGAGCAGCTCTGCCCTGGAGCCAGGCTGGGAGAGCTGGGGTGTTCACCTGAGGAAGAAAAGTCTCTGGGAAAAACTCAGTGCCCCTTTCAGAGCTGGACTCCAGACAGAGGGACTTGAGACAAAGGCCTGGAGGGACAGGACACAGGGAATGGCTTCCCACTGCCAGAGGGCAGGGACAGATGGGAGATTGGGAAAAAATTCTTCCCTGAGAGGTGCTGAGACACTGGCACAGGTTGCCCAGAGAAACTGTGGTGTTAGAAATGACCTATTTCTGAGCAAGGCTGAAGCTGCTTTGCAAAACATTGGATCTACTTGTTGCCATCCATTTCCCTTCCCTGTGGTGCTGCTGCCCTTGCATTGCTAATCCTCCTCAGATAACTTCTATTCCGAACCAACCATGTGTCAATTTTGCATTCACCTTTTGTTGAATCTTAAATCCTTTTAATCCCTGTCCTTGCTTTTCTCCATGTTAAACAAATAAAGCTCATCTTTCCTCCTGTCTCTCCCTGCTCCCTGTGCCTGGGGAGGAGGTGACATCTTCCAGGCAAGACAGACAGATGCAAATCACTGGGACAGGAAATGTGTGTAGGGGAGTCACCTCAGCCTGATGACAAGGTGAAAACAAACAAGAGAGGTTATTCTTGTCTCTCCCCTCACCTCCTTTGACCACCTCAGCTAAGAGCTGACGCATTTCAGTGTGAGAGGATCTTTTCAGGGACATCACTGCGCTTGCTGCCATTCCAGGTACAGGTATTTGGGAAGATCTGCAATGAGTGGAGGCAATTCAAGTATGTCCTGTTAGGTGTTAATAAATGAAGGGCTATTTCCATTTTTATGTGAGTCTCCCCTTCCTCTGCAGATCATTTCTCTGTCTCCTCCTCATCTGTAGGCTATGGGATGCTACACCAAAGATAAATTCATCCAGGTTTGGTCTTGGGTTTTGTTTTAATACAAGACATCTTCCCCAGGCAGTGATGTAGACAAGGATAAATGCAGGGAATTACACTTGCTCACTTCTAGTACGGGCAAGAAAAAGTTCAGCCCTAGGCAGATGAGAAAGGCACTGGTTGATTTGCTCCACGACTGCTGCTTTCTTGGCAGCAGCACCTAAACATGACAGCAGAGTTTGACATGCCTCAATAGGTCACACTCTGCCACCATAACCCACACAGGAGTAGAACTGCCCCTTCCTGAGGCTGGTAGGGATTGGTTTCGACCAGGGATGGGGGGTACAACCTGTTTCACAACTTCAGCAGTATCTGCCAGCACCAGCACTTGGCACATGAAAATATCAGGCACATGAAGAGAAGATGAGGCTGTGGAGAAGGTCCAGCTCAGGGTGCTGGGGTGACATCAGGACCCAGCTCACTTCATTTATATCAGAGAATCACAGAATTTTACGGGTTGGAATGGACCCCAGAGAGTAAGCTCATTGTGCTTGGATGGTACTGGCAATTCACTGCCATGCACTCAGCATCACTGGGTCCTTCTTTCTGACTCCAGAACTTCAGTGTTCCTGCAGCACCAATTAGAACTGGGGCAACTAAGTTTGCATACCTGACCTCTGTCTGTGGATATCTCCAATGCTTCCAGCTTCTGCCTCAAAACTGTGCAGTTCCCCAGAGAGATTACTGCTCTGCAGCCTCAGTTTCCATTGCACTCCAGGAATGTAGGCCTTGATGCCATCTCAGCCAGCTTCAGAATGATATAAACCCTGAGCCAACAGCTCTTCCTTGTGGAGAACAAGTCTACTCAAGACTGCAGAGAGGGAATGGAAGAACACCCTCAGTCCAGAAAGGAGAATTATAGTGCCAAGACCTTAAACTCTGATTTTGTGCTGCCAACCTCCTCCTGACACTGCCCAACATCCATCCCTCAGCCCAGGGCTTGGAGCAGCCAAGCTCCTCAGGTTCACTGGGGAACATGGGCTTTTCCAATTAACCTGTCAGGAAGAGCAATGTATTATTTTCCAGCCCTCGAGTAATTTCAAAGCCATCAGATTCAGTGATCAGTGGCATGTTAAGCTCTGAGGCAGTGTCAAGGAGGTGTGTGAGGATGGCTCACCACAGCCTGCAGAGCACAGCGACCCGAAGTCGGGAGGAGACCTTGCACCTGTGGAAGAGAAGGGAAAACCCACACAGCCAAGGTGCCAACGCCTCATTTGGGAGCTGTTATTTTTAGATGCATACCCATTCTGTCACTGGCAGAGCCCCAGTTTGGACAGGGATGCCCTAATTCATGTGGTCAAGAGAATGTCAAACTGATTGTGCTAACTGTGGTGGTGTCTATGTCTCTTTATCAACTCAGCTAAAGCTGCTGAACCAAAGGGATGCTCTCCTGTCTGACCTGATACTCTCCTGTCTAATACTGGCACCTTTCGACCACATCCCAGCACAGTGTGGGCCTGGCTGGAAGTTCTGGATCCATCCAAGGTGCTCATCAGCTGCATCACTGCCAGACTTCTGCCCTGCTCATGTTGGTGGAGATAATCCCCTCACATCAACACATCAGTATTTCTCCTCTGCCATTCTCCCTCCACACCAAGGCCGTGGGATCAGCCAACATACCATGTCCCAGCTGAACACTTCTAGGCAGGAAACATACACCTGAGTTCTGCCCTTTAAAGCCCATGTGGATGCCTGGGGACTTGAGGAGGGGTGAATGGGTTTCTTCCCAGGCTCCTCCTGTGCTCCTGGGGAGATGATGTGGTTTTTTTGCCTGTCTTCAATCACAGAACAAGAGCTAAGTGTTATTGATCTGAGACCTAGCGGGAATATTTCTGAGCAGCTCACCCTGGCATTAGTCCATCACTTAGCGGGTATTTATTATTCAAGGCTGGCAAGGGAATCCTGGCAGCTTGCCCTGGCCAGACAGCAAACTGGTGATGGAGGAGCTGAGCAAGTCAAGGGCAAATGAAGAGGGGAAAGAAGGGAAGAAGAGGAAGAAATTGCAAACTAGATTTTCCCTTCTCAAATTCACTTAGGTGGGTCCCAATATCTTTCTCTGCAAAGTTGCTCCTGTGTGCATTAAGAACCCACAGCAGGAGGTGCACACAGAGCTTGGCAGATGGTCAGTGTGAGCTGATTTTAAACTCAGAGTTAAGGCAAAAATGCAGAAAAGCAGGACAAGAACAGGACAAGGTTTCACCCACCAAAAGCCCACAAAGGATTCATGCTGTAAGGCAAAGTGGCAGTTCTGTGGACACTTGCAGAGTGGCAAGGAGCTGCTCCTCAAAGCTGGAAGGTCTAAGAGGAAGAGTCATGACAGTGTCTGTCAGTGAATAATGTCATTTGGGTTATTCCCATCACTCCAGATAGGTTTGCCTTGCCTTATGATTAATGGAAAGATGTATAGCCATGTTGGTAGATATACCCAGTCCCTTCTGAAGGCTCCTGTCAAATCCATCCTTTCTTACATGCTAGGCAGGGCCAAGTTAATGTGACATGACCTGAGACAACAACTCTTGAAAGCTCCTTGGAACAACAGCACAGCAGATGCAGAGCAGGTATTGCTGTTTGCACACAGATCTGGAAACAACTGAGTCTGACACGGGACAGGAACTTTAGTCACATCACAGGCATCCTTGGCAAGGGAAAAAAAAGTAGGGAAAACACAGCCTCAACAGCTCAGTGCTGTGACAATTCCCTGTTTCCCCCTGATGACTATCCCAGAGCACGGTGGTGATCCAGGGCATTATCAGCTCTCATTCCCTGATCATTTGAGGGGAGAAGCTGCAAACTCTCAAGGACAGACTAGATGAAACCAATAAAATCTCCAGTGTCAGATCCCAATCTGCCATCCCACACCAGTTTTACAGGGCACTTTGCACAGCTCCTGCCTTTGAAGAGTCAGTGTGGAACAGCAACACGGAGCAGACTGAGGGAGGTTATCCTAAGGGTGAGAGGATCTCCTGGCAGAAAAGAGTTAGGTCTCCCCTTAGCCTAGCCTCAGACATCGCAGCAGGGTTATGGCAAAGCAGAAACAGCTCAAACTCTGTGTGAGGCTGCAGCAAAATCCATACAAATCAGGCTGTGGAGAGACAGCAGGTTGGGCAGAGTCTTTGGGGAGCTGAGCACTTGGCACCCTTTTTTCCTAAGCTGGAAACTTGGCTGTGTCTTTCCAGGCTATAATTCTGCCAGTTTAAGAGCTCTTGTAACCTTTGCACTAAGATAACATTGGTGAAAAGGGGGGAAAAAAACTCCCTCAGGCTTGGCCAGATTAAAGAGCTCTGTCTGCTAAGGTGCAATGAATTCTCCTGTTATTGATCTCTGGGGTCATCCCTGAGACAGAGGACTAATGGACCAGCACATTTCCTTGCTTTTCCCTTAACTAAAAATTACATTAAGTTCAAGTGGGACATTAATAATGATAATAATAATACTAATACTAATAATAATAGCAGAGCATTCCAGCTCTCCCAAGCAAACACAGCTGCAAGGCTTGTGCAGCTCTCACTGATTTTACAAGGACCCACAGGCTTTGAGCTGTCACATCTCGAGGCTTTGTGTTCCCTCCTGAATGTTCCAGTCCTCCCACAAAATGTTCATAGAAAGATACGGGCAAAAATCTCCCTGTTTGGCTTTCACCTTAGAAACAGCATTTGATTTCTTCAGCTCACTGGTTTGGTATGTCAAGCCTGAAAATGGGCTCATTGCAAATGTTGATCTGAAAATGCTGTGTAAGAAGCTCTTCAATCGCTGCTAAAGCAAAACAAACCCAAGCAAACAGACCAAAAAACAACCATGAAGTTTCTGAAGCTGATACTGCTAAAGCAAAACAAACCCAAGCAAAGAGACCAAAACACAACCATGAAGTTTCTGAAGCTGATGAAGTCTGTGAGATGGAGGTTACACCAGCAGAAGATCACAGAATCGTTCAGGTTGGAAAAGACCTCCAAGCTTATTGAGTCCAACCTTTGACCAACCACCTTGTTAACTAGACCATAGCACTAAGTGACACATCCAGTCATACCTTGGACATCTCCCAGGATGGTGACTCTGCCACCTCCCTGGGCAGCCCATAAATGTGATTGCTCTTCTCTTTGGAGCACAGCAAAGATCCTTCTAACGCATCTAACTGATCTTTCACATCAGTTATTTGTACACAAGTGCAGAGAACAAGGCTGGTAAAAAGGATCTCCTGGCAGAAAGGAGTTAGGTCTCCCCTTAGCCTAGTCCCAGACATTGCAGCAGGGTTATGGCAAAGCAGGAACAGCTCAAACTCTGTGTGAGGCTGCAGCAAAATCCATACAAATCAGGCTGTGGAGAGACAGTAGGTTGGGCAGAGTCTTTGGGGAGCTGAGCACTTGGCACCCAGTAGTGCTGGATTCCTGTCCCCATGAGCTGCACAGGCATCTCTGCCCATGAATCCCCAGCACTGCCCTGTCTCACCCCCCAGTGCAGCTCTCACAGCACCAGACCCATGGAAATGAAGTGATCAGTGTGGCTCTCCAATTCACATGGCAGCAAATGTGTGCTCAGTAGGTTTGGGCTGAAAGGAGGTATATTTTAATTATTAGCATCCAATTAAATATTGAATAAGTTCCATTATTGAAGGGGGATTTCCTGTCTCCCAGGGCCCCTCCAAAGAGTTAATTAGACAGCATGCACACTTGTAGACATGATGAGGATGTGCCTCCACCTCCTTCAGTGCTGCTACAGATCCCAAGGCAGGACCACAGGTATTTTCCACTCTGTGAGCCTGACACTGGGTTTGCTGATCCCTCTGCAGAACTTTCCTACCCTCAGGCAGCTCCACACTCTTAGGAGGGGTAAGAGAGCTCAGTGCTGGCAGTGCAAGCCATGCCACACCAGCAGCAAGGAGAACAGTGCCTGGACATTGCATCTGCCAAAAGAGATGTGTCTGGGGCTGTAAATCAGGATTTGGCAGCACGATGCAGAGGTGCAGAATTCGCCAAGAGAGCTACTGGTCACTCAGGACCTGTCATCATTTTAGTATGGCCTAAATGTCCAATATCAAAAGGAAGAAAAGCAACACAGTGTGGCATTTGGAGAGCAGTGCAATCCTCTCACTTGGTGGGAGGAGGCTACTGTGGCCCCAGCTGGAAATCAATCCACATCAGGCTGATGGGAATGTGAGCTCCAAATGGAGTGTTTGTCACTAAGATACATGGCAAAGCCAGAGCTGGGGAACAGTCCATGGGGGGCTATTCCTGAGGCAACCCCAGCAGGCAAATAGGATTATTGGTAATGATGAGATAATTCACTGGGAAGTCATGTCAGATTTAAGTGACCCTCCCAGACAACAAGGGAATGTTGGGGAAGAGAGGAGTGAGAAGTCCCAGCTGGGTCTTGGCCTTCTCTCGCTGCCCAGACAGTCTCTGCACTGGGAAACTGGGTAGACTGGGAATGGTGATTTCAATCTTCCAGAGTGGAATGATTTCTCCTGAGAGAACCCTTAACTTTTGCAAACAGCATTTCAGACTGACTCTGAATTTACCTCTGACAGATAGTTTGTCTGGGGTTTTAAGCCTTCTGTCATGCCACAGCCCATCTGCAATGCATTCATCCTCAGAGAAAAATCCATCCCAAGGGAAGCAGCATGAAACACAGCCAAGTTCCACAGACAGCAGGGGTAGAAAAAGGATCTAAATCCAAAGCACTGACTGCCACGGTCACTATGTGACCAGCCAACCTCTCCCATAGTCAGGAACCCTCCCCTGGGGATGAGGCAGCAAGTCTGCCCTCTGCAAATCCCCAACAGCAAAGCTCTGCTCATAGCTAGGGTGGCCTAAAATTCCAGTCACTCCAGTTTCTTCATCAGTGTGCAAAGGGCTTCTATTTTGAGTCCTTTAAAACTCCTACAACACTGGAGAAATCTCTTTCCATCTTCTCCATAAATGCATTGGCAAATCAAAAGGTCCTTTGACCTTGGGTCTTTCAAAAGAAATTTACAGAATCCCAGAATCATTAAGGTTGGAAAAGCCCTCTGAGATCATCAAGTCCAACCCATGACCTAACACCACCATGGGAACCAGATCATGGCACTGAGTGCCACATCCAGTCTGTCCTTAAACCCCTCCAGGGATGGTGACTCCACCACCAATCCAATCCTGTGATGCTGGGAAAGTTCCGCATGGGGAAGCAAGCAGCCGACTCAGTGTGAGTGATAAAGCAAGCTCTTTTCTCTAACAAACTCACTGTTTTCTCTGTGTTTTGCAGATCAAGCTATTTCTGTACAGGCCTGATGCAGAAACAGTGGGTCATGCCCCACAATAAAACAGAAGCAAACCCATGAACCTCAAATTCCCAAGCCCATCTCTTCCACGGCATCATAGGAAGAAGTCTCATGCTGTGCTTATTTTTCTCCTCCATCAGCCAACTTGTTGTAGGAGCAGAGATTTTCTTTCTTTCAGAAGAAAACAAATTGCTCCCATTTAAAATTCTTCTTCATCCATGATCAACCCAATTGCAAATGCTATCAAGCTGAGTGGTGGCTTCCCCAGTGGAAAAGGTGCAAACCAAAGGTTTGTGTTAGGTTTCTTCACTCCTGTTGGCTGTGGCTTGATGTGTTTTTAATAGCAGACAGAACTGCATCTTCTGGGTGAAGGCAGCTCAGCAGCTGCCACTGTGTGTCAAGTGGTTTATCTTCATTTACCTTTTCAGACAAAAATTAGGGAGCACAGTTTGTGTCCTTCCTTGTGACCAGAGTCAGGCAGCAGGGACTCCAGGCATGTGCCTCTTGATGGAGAGAAAGACCTTGAGGAACATCAGGGACAGCTTTTGAACACCTGCTGACCAGATTAGTTCATTTGCAAAGGTGCAGCCAGAATAGAAATGCTGTGGAGACACAGTGGTTCAAGTAAGAGAGAAGTGGAAGAAGTCAAGTCATTGTCATGACAAAGTGTGGTGGGTCTGACCTTCACCCTGGTCCTACAAGGGGTAACAGATTTGCCTCTGCAGAGAATGTGCAGAGTGGGTAAGGGACTGGATACAGGTGAATTTTAGGATGCTGTGGACAAAGAGGCTGTTGTTAGCCTGAGAGAAATGACTGTAAGGAGGAAAAGTACATTTCTTTAGACTTCAGGATTTGTAATGGGATAACAGCTCATAAACCACCTCAGATGAGGGGCTGAACTTGGAGAGTGGTAACTCTAATGTGGCCTGATCTTGTATTTACCTCTGCTGGTCATGACTGGAGACATGATACTGGGGTGAACAGTTCATCAGTTTGAGCCTTTGCCCACTCGTGTGCTATTGTGGAGAGCTCATATTACTTGATAACATCCACCTCTGAAGAGCAGCAGCCATTCCCATTCCCTAAAGGAGGGACAGGACTCACCTCACTGATCAGGTCACCTGAATTTAGGTGTCTACTTACAAGTGTCTCCATGTGAGTCAAATGTCTTTGTCATTTGAGATGCCCAGAAACACCCCACTTACCTTCAGCCTTTGTTTCTGAGGGCTCAGATCACCAGTGGATCCAGTGTCATATCTGCTGGTCCCAGGGGGCTGAACTGGGTAGCGCAGGGAGCCTCAAATGGCATGAAGTGATCATGCTTAAGGAAACTCAGCTTAGCCAGTGGAGTCTGTAAGGGCTAAAACTGGGAACACTCCAGCAGGAGCTGCTGTCAGGGAATCTGGTTTGTTCTCCTAGCGAAGAGCTAACCAAGACTCTTTGGCACCTTGTTTTTCTGTCTCCAGAGAGAACTCCAACATCAGCTGGGCTTCTCAGAGCTTTTACAGTGTTGAGGCAGAGAATCTCCTGCTTCAAACTGGTCAGAACTTTACTTTATGTTCACGGTTAGACTGGTATGAAGCTTCATGTGGATCATATGGACAAGCTGGAGCAACCAAGTGCTGCCCTGGGCTAGGTTTCTGACTGAGTGCCACCCCTGAGGATGGAAAACCTGAGGGCTGAAGTGCCTAATCCTCAGTAAATGCTTCTGCTGGCCTCAACCAGGAGTCTGTGTTGGAACTGCAGCAAGAGGTCCCTGTTGGAGGGAGAAACCCCTGGAAGACAAGAGAAGATTTGCCAATAATTGGAAAGCACAGCCATTTAGCATCAATCATAATGATTGATCCTGCCAGGGAAGAGGGGGAAGAGCAGACAGCTGTTGGCTTGGGGGCCTGGAGTAAATCAGCATGGCCCTGGGACCATGAGTTGTCCCTGCACTTTAACACTGGCTGGAGCAGAGCTCGGAGCCATTAATTGACTTTTAGCTCTCACTCTAATCCTGATGTCTTTTAGATGTCAATTAACCACCAGTAATGGGTGGCTAATTGGCTGAGATGGCCTTTCAAATGAGATGTAAGACAGAGACCTAAGCACTCTGTGGTCATTAGGGGTCCTGCTGCACCTTGCCCAGGAGTGGGGAATGCAGAGAGCAGATGTCTCTGGCTCTTTTCCAGTGGTCTTCATTACACTTCACCCCCTGTCTGCACTGGATGATTTTTAACTCTAGCCCAGGTCCTTCCTGGGCCAAGGCAGCCTATGTCACATCCCAGGTGAGTCCTTTGATGTCCAGGGTAGAAAGCATTTCCTTTCTCTTGCATTCCTTCCTGGGGAGCATTTCCACGGCTTTTCTTTCATCCTGATGCAGAATAAAAATGTATTTTATGTTTGAATTCTTTTCTTGCACAAATGAATTCTTGATTTCTCTTCTGCTTAAGTTACTTCCTTGTACCTCTGTTTATAGCAACACGTTTAATCTTTTATAGACCAGGAGGGCTAAACGAGGGGAACAAGACGTGTCAGAGCATTGGAATGTGCTGCCCAGGGAGGTGGTGGATTCACCATCCCTGGAGGTTTTCAAGACTGAATGTGGCACTTAGTGCCATGGTCTAGTGACCACAGTAAGGTTGGACTCGATGATCTTTGAGGTCTCTTCCAACCTGGTTGATTCTATGATTCTATGACTGGGAAACTGAGAAAAAAATACCTAGAAGCCACCCTCACATTCAAATGGGGCAAGTGAGATCCCAGGCTGGGGTGGTGTGGTCCAAGGTGAAGGTCTTTCTGAGTTTCTCTGAGCTGCACAGAGTCCCTAGTTTAATCAGAGGATTAAACCCAGCAGCAGGGTAAGGTTGTTCTCCCCATGTCCTGCTCAACACACCTTTGCCACTGAGGACAGGGACAATACACTTCACCTGCTCCTTCCCTCTCCCCCCTGAGACCAACGGAGTTGGATACATGAAACTCCAGCTCTGACTCCATCAAAGGCCTCAGGCCAACTGATTCCACATCCCACGTCTCCCCTGAACTGCTCTCAGACTGTCCCTGCCATTAAGGGTTGGCTTTGCTCTTAGGCACTTTGAGATGAAGTCACTTTGAGCATTCAAAGTCACATTCCCAGTGTGATCCAGACAGAGAGGGAGACAGGGAAGGCAGCAGAGGTCAGGAAGGGCACAATACCTCACACCTCTGAGACCTCTAAAGCATCTCCAGCCAAAGAGAGGCACCAGCCACAGCCACAGATGAAACCAGAGAGGGAGGTTTCCCAGGCAGCGATTCCTGCTTTAAGCACTTCTAAAGTCTCTCCCCAAACAAGGATTAAACCCATCAAAACACCAACGCAGAAAGGGTTTGTGTGCAGGAACTGCAGCAAGACACACCACAAAGCCCCTAGAAAGCAGGAGACAGCAGTGGCACCCAGTGCAGCTCCCTGAGCTGCTGCTGCTGCTTTGGGGGCCTTGGAGTATCTTCCTCACACACCACTCACACCGAGAAACACACAGCCCTGTGAGCACTGATAGGGTTTGTAATTAAAGGTGCCCCCCAGCAAGTTTGTGCTCGACAGAATAATACTATAATCTTTACAAATGCTTTTGCTTCCTTGAAAAGATGCAGCTAAGTCAAAGACAGAGGCAGAGGGGAAAAAAAAAAAAGAACAGCACCAAAGGCACTCAGGATGCAATAAAACAGAGGATTAGATCTACATTACTTTCATTACATTATATTGTATTTTTATTATTAGGTCCACAGTTATCAGTTAATCTTATAGCTGCTGTGTCTGATAGAGTGGAACAAAAACAAATGGAATTCATCCCCCCCATACACACACACACCAAGGAACTGGAGATTAAGGTAAGATTAACATCATGTAAATGAATGAAAAATGTAAATGGGAGAAGAGAAAGGGAAGGAAGGGAGGAGGGTTGGGGCTGGGGAAGCCACTCTGGGGTGAGGGTAACTCTCCTTCATCTCTGCCCACTCTCTCAGGGCAGGAGGGAGAACCAGGGGGCTCAGCCAACCCTGTGTGTTCAGGAGTGATGCTCTGAGCTGGAGGTGTGGATTTCACTGAGGATCCCCTTGGGATGCAAACCTGGAGCTACAAAGCCAGACTCAAAGCACCTGGTGCTGTGGGGAAACCAGGGCTCACCTCTCTCCTCCTTTACCTTGCAGTGGGAAGAATCAGTCTCTTCTCTGAGCTTAAGAGGCTTAAACCTCCTTTCTTAGCTTGGGAGCCTTAAAAGGCTTTCCTACCTTGTCTCTTCTCAGTGCCCAAGAGGCACAGCAACCACAAGGTCTTTCCAGGAGCTCCATCACCCTCTCTGAGCACACCCAGTGGGTGAGCCCCAGCACAGCCTCACCACTATTCACATTCCTGCAGGATTGATTTCTGGAGCAGAGAAATGGCTGACACAATCCAGGTATTTCGTGGCTGCAATCCTATTTACCCAGAGCATTCACAAAGGATTTGCAAACCTAAGGATGGATTTAAAGGGAATTTAGGCACCTAAAACAGTGAACCTGAAAATCCTCACTCATCCATCACCTGATCCCACAAGTTCCTGAGCTACACAGGTACCAGTTTTCTCCCCTTAAAGCTCTGCCTATAGGCATGTACAGAAGATCCTTGGTCATGGCAAGGCTGAGCAGCTCCTAACCAGAAATCCCTCTGCTCTTTAGTTTACCTACTCTGAGCATCCCTTTATCCATCAGCAGTTCTGAGCCACCCTGAGGCTCTGCAGTCACAGAGCCAGAGCTGCTGCTGCTTGCTTTGGAAATAAAGCTGCTCCTTCTTCTGTCCACCTCCCCAAGAGCTTGGGATAGTCCAAGCCCAGGCTGGATGTAGCTTTGAGCATCTTGGACTATGGGTGTCCCTGCCCATGGCAGGGGGTGGAACTGGATGAGCCTTAAGGTCCTTCCAACCCAAACCATTCTATGATTCTCTGTTTCCCCATCCTGTACCTGCTACTTGCCTGGTGCTCAGACCTCTGCCCCTCTGTCCTATCCCAGCTCAGCACCTTGTCTGCTTCACCTCTTTGCTGCTACCTTCCACCTGCTCTCCCTGGCTTGTGCCACATGGGCCTTGGAAGACAACTTACACCACATTTTGTTGCTCAAAAGTTAAGATCAACTAACCTCACAGGCTGTAAGCAGCTTTGGTTGCAGGAGGAGCTGAAAAAACCCCTACAGATCTTTAATTCCTAGCTAGCTAAATTGAGAGGACAGCATGTGTTCTCTGCCT
>NW_008666581.1:110036-114131 GCF_000695815.1 Acanthisitta chloris | reverse complement strand
CCTGCTGACTGGGCCTTTGCTTTGGGCAGTGGAGTCTATTCCTTCCACTTATTGCACTACAAAGTGGTTTAATTGCTCTTTCCCCCTCATTTGAAATGAGGGTGATGCTCATTCCTTACACATGACTACACATTTCTCTCTCTCACACCAACTTTGTGTTGGCCACAAAGCCTTTTCAGTCACAGTGGTGTAGCCAACTCCAGCTGTTCCTGCCTGGAAGCACAACTTGATTGAGCTGTTTCATTTGACTGAAGTCTCTCTGTATGCTCTTTGGCCAAGGGTTTCCCTTTCCCCTCTTTCCACCTGAGGTTGCCCTTCAGCACGTTGCAATCCAAGTTTCCCAGGGCAATCTGAACCAGCCCAGGCCCCACCTCAACAGAAGATCCTGATTTATCTTTACATGACACCTTTTCTTCTCCCATTCCATCAGCTGTGCAATGCTTCCCATTACCCACACACACTTGGTGATTGTCCTGTGCATGGTGTTTTAATCAGCAAGGACAGAGCAAGGAAAATTCATCAGGAAGTAGGAGGTTAATTCCACTGCTATTCCTGCAGCTCAATTCTAGTCCTGCAGCTGAGCTATTCTGATGGGTCAGGAGATTATCACAGGGGAAGGAAGGAGAGTGTCAGAAGATCCTAAATGCTCATACCAGGCACGGAGCTGTTTCTTCCTTGTGATCTCTCATTTTTCTAGGAAGCAGGAAAACTCCAACCCTCAAGCCTTCAGCCAGCCAGTGAGGAAGCCAAACCCAATTTCAGGCAGTTTGTATGGCCAGACACATTTGTGAATAGCAGAAAGCAGCAAGGCACCAGCCAGAGAGCAGCTCACAATGGGAAAATCAGTCATGTCTCCTACTCTATGCTGTGCTTATTTATTATCTGCCTTTTAGCAGTGCCCAAGGTTGTATGCAGGATCAGAATCCCATTGGAGCACACTCAGACGTGTTCACTAACACAGCAAATATTTTCATCTAACAGCTGAAATAAGTAGCAGGGAAGTAAAAAGGAAGGACAACATTCAGGCAGGCAAGGTGACATCGTTTCTTCAATCCTTCAGCGAGCGGAGGACTAGAAAACTTGAGAGCAGTCAGCCACTGCATGGGGTAAAGAAGGATGTGTGAAGTTTTAGCTCACTTAAAGTCATCTCAAAGTTCTGTGAGAAGCTGGTCAAAACCTCCCTGAAATCAGCAAGAGCTTTTCCACAGGTTTCTTTCCCCTGGAGAATTTAAGTGCTGCAAAGTCTGCAAGTTCCAACTACAGAGAGTTGCAAATCACAGGGCATCAAAGTTTGCAAAGCCTCTGAACATACCTCCCTCCAGCAATTAGTTCTCCGCCAGCTTTTGTACTGGGGGAAGCATTAGTCACCTGAAGTTCTGTTTGCAAACACATCTCTCAGTGGGACTTTCAAGGGACATGCAAGAATATAAAAGCAGCAGCCCAGAAGTGAACTGAGGGCACTGATTTCATGCTGAATGGAAACTCCTGCACTGATTCCTGGAGGTTGGAATGAGCTGCTACAGAGGTGCTGGGATGGGGCAGTGGCTCTAGGGAGAAGGTGGTGGGGAGAGGAGGGTGAAGATATCCCTGGGGGAATCCAAGAGTGAGGAAGAAGAATCCTCACTCTGGACATCACACTCCTGCCAGGGAAGAGCTCAAGGTGATGACAACTCCCCCTACAGCTGAAGAAGACATCAAGGGGGTGAGAACTCATCAGAGACCTCTGTGTACTCAAGGGAGACTGAATCTGCCAGCCCTGGGAGGCCCAGGGATGTTGGCAGGGTGAGCATCACAGCAGAGGAGGTGGGGAGAAGCTGGAGAGTTCCTTACAGAACAGCTCCAGTGTTGTTCTAACTCCTGAGCCCCATCTGTACCAGCCTGGATTAGGAGGGTGAGTTAATTAACTTTCACGTTGGAGTTAGAGTGGCTAATAATAATAATGTATGTAAATAATGATAATGTAAAAAGTCATGTGGTCTCAGTTTTTTAGGTCATCTTGCCAAGTGGAGAGATTTATCTTGTCCCTAAGGCCTTTGGGGGGTTAGAGGAGGCACAGAGTACCTGTCCTCTGCTTCCAACCCACCTCCTCCTTCCTTCTCCCCTCTCACACCAGGAACTAATTCTAACAGGTCAACACAATTCATCCTTTCACAAATCAGTTTCTTTGCCTTACTGATTTAACACATTCCTGTTACACCTACACCCTGGGAATATTTGCAGCATGAGGAATGACAACACGTTTGTCCACGGCAGCAGCACCCAGAGAAAGCAGCTCTGTCACCACTTCCAAGAGGCACAGCAGGAGTTTGGGATGGTGTGGTGACCCAAGAGGCCTCTGCTGGTTCTTTGTCCTCTCTTCCCTTGCTATAATTCCAGACAGGGAGAGGATGGATTAGCAATCCAGTACTGATGTACATGGACACACAGCAGCTTTGATTTGGAGGCTAACAGGAAACAAAACAAATCCAACTAAGCCAAACTTGCTTGCTAGATTTTTCTCTCTTAAATATTCCAAGGGCTTTTCTTTTAAACAGGGGAAAAAAAGCAACTGAGCAACCTCCTTGGCTTAATTCTGGCCCACCACTAGTTTCCAGGAAGAAAACAGGCAATTTCTGAGGTGAAGATTTCCCTATCTCACTGAGGCAACTGTGGTCAACAGAGAAGAAGTTCAGTTTGCCTACAAAGCCCATCTGCACATGCAGGAAGGTAAAGCAGGGACACTTCAAGGGGCAGCAGATGCTCTTACAATCCCACTACAGGAGCAGCTTGGGTTTGATGGCACCTGCTAGAGCAAATGTTGACTGTTATGGGTTACCTAAGTGCTGGAAGCACAGAGTTCCCAAAGAGGTCACCCTGGGGTGACTCCAGGACGAAAATCATGTCAACAAGGAACTAAACCAGCTTTAGAGCCAACTTTGGACAGGATTGTAGAGCCATATCAACCCGGACAGCAATGAGGGGAGTCACTTCTCCTCCTTGAGATGCCCCCAGCAAAGCTAACCACCTCTGCTTCATCCCCAGAAAAGCATCCTCCCATCCTAAACTAGCCACTGGCCCAAAGGAACCAGGATTTATTGTCTCAGCTGCCTCTGAAAGGATCCAAGGGCAACCAGCTCAGCTTTCCCTGGCCACACTTAATCATCCACATCCCATCTGGAGGGCCAATGTGGTTCTGCTTCCCTCACAGCTGAAAAGGTCCATGTCATCTCTGAGAAGAGCAGCACTACTTATAAGCTTTTGCTGATAACACAGCCCTGTATTATTTTCTCCCAACACCAGTAAGGTTTGGTTGGTTTCCCTTGTACAGGACTCATTCTAATCTGTCTCGTGACCTTAAAGGACCTGCCACTGTCAGGCCATGAAATCAGCTTAACTTTCCCTTCCTTTCCCTCCTGCTTCATGAAAATCATTTCCCCATCGGTTCCACTTTACCCTCCATCCCCACAATGTCCCCTTTGGTGGTGGTGGTGGTGATTTCTGTTTCCCAGCCCAGTCCCCAGCAGTTCCCGTTCCCTGCAGAGAAATTACAGATTGAGGGAATAATTAGTCTGTAGTGTTATCTGCTCCTGTCCCTCTAATAGCTCTCAGAACAAAGCTGTCACCCAGCACTGACCAGCTCGTGTAATCAGCATTATACACAAATAACCTTCCCTGGTGCTCTGTTTTTCCTGCTTTGTTTCCTTAATTGTGTTTGTTAATCAGAAAACACAATTAATTTCCCTGTTTCCATGCCTGCAGCTTCATTTTTTTCCCTTCCAAGATGAGTTTAAGCTTGTGATCCTATTTATTTGGCTTTTTCCTACCACTCTCCTGCTAAAGAAATTAATCTAAGGGCATGGAGCTCCCTCTTTTGAGCCCAGTGGTTTGGTGGCTTTGCCGAGTTATCCTGGTTTCAGACTAGCTCTGATTTCAATCTATTTTGAAAACTCTGTGGGGTTACACTGGTGTTAAAATCATCCCAAGTCAGTGTCTGAGACCTTGGAGCCTATCACACGTCACCAGTCACACAACACTCAGTGCCTCTTCCCTGACTGGTTGCATGGTGCCATCTCCTCAGTTCAAACCACACTCCCCCTAGGATTACTTGGAAGCCTT
>NW_008666581.1:108030-110009 GCF_000695815.1 Acanthisitta chloris | reverse complement strand
AGCAGGAAACAATTGGAGGCCAATTCTGGGTCATTGGAGAGCAAAATGTTTTCCTGTGAGGACAAAATGTGCTTCCTGCAGGACAACACAAGGTGTTCTGAGCATCAGTGTTCCCAGGAGAGGTTGTCTGAAAGGCCCCAAAAAACAGATGGGCACATGGGGCTCTGACTGAAGGGAGCTGGTTGAGCTAGGATTAACAGCCAAGCCTAGCCAGGATTAAATCCTCCTCTGGCCTCCAAATGAAGCACTAGGAGTCACACAGACATCTGGATCTGCCATTACTATAAGATCCATTTCCTTTTTATTCCATGTGTAATGGTAATTAACTCACTGAGTGATTAACCAAGGAGGTTTCCTTTGCCATAGAATCAAGGGCACCAACTGCTCCTCGAGTCCATTCCCTGGAAGAGCTTCCCCCAATGCTGTCACCACTGACTGTGCAGGGAAGAGAGCTGCACAAACCAGGATTCACACTGGGTGCTCCCCCAGGGGGAGTTTTACAGTGGAGTGGCAGGTTAATGGTTGGACTTGTTGATCTTAGAGGTCTCCTCCAACCTGGATAATTCTATGATTCCATGATCACAGATGTCTAAATTAAGGCTATGGTTTCCTTTAGCTTATTGCCAGTGGAGACAGAGGTGTGTCTTCCCAGGAGGATTCAGTCCACTGAATTTTGGGCACAAGGCACAGGACACCTGAATGTGAAGCACAGAGCTCTCTTGGCTGACAGAAGTGTGGGCAGTGGCTCTGCAAGGTGATATTGTCCCAACCAAATCAACACTCAAGAGTTGTGTCTGCTTGGACCAACTTCAGATCAAGTACTGGAAACCCAGGAGCAAATCACATCCATAAGCAAAGGATGTCTCCCAGTCCCACTTCAGAAGAGACATGGAGATGGTCCACAGCCATTCCGGCCAAACCAGAGCCAAATGTCCTCTGCTGCAAGACCATCAGAGAGGGAACATCTCCAGGGAACTGAACAGCAGTTCCTCGGCACAGCTCACATGTGGGAGCACATTTCAGGGCTGCCCATCAAAGTCCTTGCTAAACTTCACTCAAGCAGAGATTAATGCTTGGAAAACACCTGAGTCCAGGGCCATTCTGGGAACAGGACCGTGGGAATTTCTTCCTTCAAAACAAGTGGATTGCACAGCTCAGCTGTCGGATGTGACAACAGTGCTGGAAGCCACTTATGAGCAATGCACTGAGTGAAACATCAGCAGGGATTGCTTCAAATTCAAAGTAGCTGCAATCAACTGATAGGCAAATTATTATTCTATGCCACAATTATCCACTTGGTTGGTGTTACAACCCCCACCAGCTTTAGAAGTCAACATCATTCTGTCCTGGTGTTAAACCTGGAAGGAAAGAGAAAGATAAGGAGCAGAGGAAATGGACTGAGAAGGAAAAGTAGGAACAATTTCACCAGGGACAGGACAACAGCTGGGGCAGTGTGGTGTGTGTGTACAGCACAGCAGTGCCCCAGAATGATGCCTGAAAGCTGTCACAGATTATAGGATGAGTTTCTAGAAGGTAAAATCCTTGGGATGAAATCATTACTCTTGCTAGAGCATGAGGAAAGCTTCAGGAGGAGTTGTGCTCCTCCCAAAACACGTAGAGTAATTGGAGATACTAGGAAAGGCCCCCAAGAGCCCAGAAAATGGATCCTGCTGGAAAAGTCAGTGCTGCTCAGCATAAAGGAGGCAAGACAGGGATAATTTGGTAAAGGTCTTCAAACAAAAACATTCTTCATAGTCAAAGGCAACAGACTGCTCCTCATGCCTACTGCTGGCACGGGAGCTCCACAGAGGATACCTGGAGGAGCTTAAAAGGTAAGGGAAGAAGTGCAGGGTACATACTAGAAGAATATTTACTGCTCAAGAAAATGCCTTTGACAGGTGTAGAGACCTACAATATTTCAATATTGTAGATATATCTGCAGCTTCCCTGGAGCCCCTTCAGCTCCTGGCAGGTTGCTC
>NW_008666581.1:69352-107816 GCF_000695815.1 Acanthisitta chloris | reverse complement strand
CCACACTCCCTGGGATGCAGGTTGGTGTCTGGGCTGAGCTCACACTGCAGTTCATGGGGAGTTTCTCACCCACCATCACCCCCAAGTCTCTCTCCTCACTGCTGCTCTCAATGACTTCCCCACCTAACCTGTAGCTGTGCCCACAAATACAAACAAACTAGTTTAGGAGGACACTTGACTGTGTGTTGTCCCCCTGTGCTAATTCTCCCAGGTTCTCCTGGAAGTCATCCCAACTCACCCTCTCTGCTCATTATTTTCCAGCATTGCAGGCTCAGGGCAAAGATAACATCCCGGAAATCAGCTCTGTGTTGTAATTACAATATATATTGCTTTCTAAATGTGATTGTTTAGCAGGGCAGTCTGCAGGCAACACTCCTGCAGAAGGGAGGGAAGGAATCTGATTAGAAATCAGGTGGAACAAAGGAGGCTGGGAATAAAAAGACAAGGGGAAAAGAGGTGGTCAAGACAGAAAGATACTACATGTGGTCATTCTAATACTGAGGTCAAATTCAGGTTGGGCTATACTTGTCTGGTGGTGAAACTTCCAGGTTTTTTAAAAGCTAGGTTCAAAAAAATCAAAAGGTACTCAAAAAAATCCAAAATTTCACAGTATTTAGACAAGTTTCCCCCTATAAAATTAAGGGACAAGACTTTTTGCCATCACCCTCCATCTGGACACCACAGAAGCACTGGTACCAGTGCAAGGACATGGTCTTACATTAAAGAACTGCAGCCTGAGGTTTGGGTGGATTTCCTTGGTTTGTATTTTTTTTCTCTGTGTTTGCTTCTGGGTGGGCTCTTTTTGACATCTGGGATGGGATCAGCTAAGCTGAATGGACATCTGTGTTCTCCCCTTGGCTGGGAAGGCAGAACTCAGAGGTACAAGTCAAGCTGAAGTAGATGCCATGGATGGTTGACCAGGCTCAGTCCCCAGCAGAGAAAGCACTGATTTGTGTTAAAGAGAACATGAACACACCTGCAGAGTGTTCATGTGCACACCTACCAGTCTGGGCAGATCTGATGGTGGATTTTGGCAATCAGTTTGTTAAGCTGCTTCAAATGAGGAGAGCAAAGTGCTAGTGAGCAGCTGAAGGCCCTGGAAGACATTGTCTATCCCTGCAGGAAGCATTGGCAAACAGCTAAATCAGGTCAACTTCTCCATTTGGCGTCAGGTTGGAGGATGAGGAGGTTTGTACTAATTCTGTCCTTCCCAGCAGTCAGTTTGACAAGCAGGAAAGGACATCTTCAAGCTTATTAATTCCATCATCTTCCTGCATTGTGGCTTTCTCCAGTTCTCATGTTGGTGCCACAGAACAGCACAGAGCACTGGGTGCTGCTGCTCATCTTAGGTTACCTAGGTATGATGATTCACAGACCAAATGCTTCTCTACTTAGGGACCTAGGGGAGAAACTTTGGTCAGAAGAGTTACACTTTGCCATTCTCAAACTGCTGGAGGCACCTCTGGAGAGAGTCTAGTCAAATCCCACTGTTCAAGTGGATCAGCTCCACCAAGTTGCTCAGATCTGTCTTCAGTTGGGTTTTGAATATTCCCATGGATGGAGACACCACAACCTCTCCAGACAACCTGTAGTAGTGGTTGGTCACCCTCTCAGGAAAAAGGGTTTGTTTTCCTTCCACGTTTAAATGGAATTTCCTGTGTTTCAGGTTTCTGTGCACTGCTTCTTGTCCTGTCACTGGGCACCACGAGGAGAGACTGTCTTCCCTCTCCCAGCAGCTTTTTATACACATGAAGAAGATCCCCCTCAGCCTTCTCTTCTCCAAGCTGCACCAAGAGAAATCCACAAACCTGTGCAAGTCACATGCATTATTTATAGCCATTTCCTTGTATTCCAGATGCTCATCACAATTCATTTGCATCTCATTCAGCTCGACTCAAGAGAGCCAAAGGCTGTACAAGGGCTTGAATTTCAACCATATGCTGAGGCATCATGACCAACATGACTCTGCTGGCACCTGGAAAGGTCACTAATGGTTTGCTCTCGTTGCATGTTCCTGTACTCCTTGCAAGCCTCATCTGATCTCTCTTGTACAAACACACACTGGGAAAATGCGGATGACTTTGGGAGACCTCCACCTTATTTACCCCAGTGTGGAGAAGAAGCAAAGCCCCAGAGCCTCAGCCATGCTACAGCTTCTCTGTGCTGCCAGGGGCTGCACCACTGTCTTTCAGAGGTGTCTATCAGAGATGGATGATGTTCTCCCACATCTCTTGCAACTACATGGGCTTTAGCCTGGTTCAAGACACCCCCAGCTCTCCCAGCCTGGCTCCAGGACAGAGCTGCTCCAGCCCTTGGAGCTCCAGCAGTCTGACTTTTGCTGGTCTTTTTACCTTCTGTACTATGAAATATTTATAAATTGAGCCAGGATTTCAGGTTGATGCACTGAACTCTGGCCTGGAATAATTCCCCATCTGTTTTTACTTCATGTAACACCAAGCATTGAGACTGAGGTTCTTCTTTACCCTAGTGCCACGGCACTAAATGTGTAAGGCCTAACACTCTTTTCCTCTTCTGTATCATTGCATGTAACATATCCTCAGCCTCCACCACAAGTGCTGCTGGCACAGACTCCCCTGTGGCTCTGCAGGGCTGGTGAAAAGCTCATGTGCAGGAAGATGTAACTCACAGGAGTTTTGACAGGAGCCAGATCTACATTTGGTGCTACACTCAGAAGGACTTTGACACTAACAAAGCCTAAAGTGTAAATCCAGCCCAACATTCCTCCTTTGGGTCAAGGAAGTAGAAGCCATGGAAGGGAAAAAGTTGTCTGCAGAGGAAAAACCTCATCAAGATGCTTAAACATCGAAGAGAGGTGGAGACATTAAACCAACAAACGAGCTGGATCCACAGCTGAAGCTCCCAGGCTGCCTTTTTCCAGCTCACTTACTCCTGTCCCTTCAGCTCCAATTTACAGGGCAAACAGACTGAAGCTGCTGAGCACAAGGCACAGCTCAGGATGCTCTGCCAGTGCTGTCTCTCCCAACATCTGGGCCTGGTGAGGGGGTCACCGATCCCTCGCCAGGCTGCATTTCATGCCACCACCAGTTCCCTTGATGCATTTCAGTTGTGGACTTGAGCTAATCATTCCCTAGGTTGTGCCTCCTTCCCTTCAGTGATGGTGAAAGGGTCAAGGTTTTGTTGGGCACAGGTAAATGTCTCTTTCAAGGCAGATGAAACTTCAGTAGAAGTTCCCCAGGGCTGTCTAGATGAAAAAAGGAAGGGCAGCACACAAAGAGGGCCAGGAGAGGTTTGGGAAGAATGGAGAGGGCCTGTTTGAGCACAGGGCAAGAAAGGCAGAGAGTCAGAACAAGCATCAAAAGAAGAGAGGTTTGAGCTTAGCTCTGCTGCTGTCAGGAAACCTTAAGCCATGCTGGAGGGACAGTGTTTGAGGACTCCACAGCTCAGCACCAGCAGGTTCTAGGAGTTTTTAGCTGCAATTTCAGCTGAGCTCTGTCCTGTAACACATATGGACCTCTGAGTGTGTAAGAAATTTATATTGCAACCAAGGCATGATGCTCATCATTAACATCAGGAACATTTTCCCTCTTCCCACACTGTAAAAGCAGACAGGAAAAGTTTTCTAAGACAAGCATAATGGTTAAACTGTTGCTGGCCCAACCAAGCTCTGGCTTTACCAGGAGCCTAACAAGCACTGCCCCTCCCACGTCCAGAAGCTAAACCCTTGGCATGGGCTCTGCAATGGCTCTGACTATCCCAGGACCCTCCCCCAGCACAGCTCAGGGGCTGGCCCAGGCCAGGGCCATTCCCAGCAGAAAGTCCCTGTGATGTGGGGACAAGGGGAGCTCAGCAGTGTGGATGCAAGGTGTGATGTACCAACTGGCCTCAAGAGCAGAGAGCAGCCCATGGCTTGCTGCACTTCCATCTCAGTGTGCTCACCAGACCCAGAGCTGCTCATTCCCCACCCTCATCCCCAGCCCCACGTCCCCTCCTTAGCACAGAGCTGGCAGGAGGCTCTGGCTCCTCTGTTTGCACTGCAACCTGCTATTTACAGAGGCTTTCCAGGAGGCAGATGTAATCTCTCTCCTGCCTTCCCAGGAAAGCTCCTAGCTAACAGATCCATGGCAAGGCCACAACACAGACCTTTTGCTACCTCTCTCTACCCAAACAGAATTTATGAGCAGAGAAACAGCCAGAGAACACCTTATTCTTTAGCCTAAGGATACAGGAGTCCCAGACTCCTGCAGTGTGGCCAGAGGAGAGGGAAACTGTGGCCTGAGGAACAGCAGCAGCTTCAGGGCTAACAGGGTTTTGCTGCAACCTTAAAACAAAAGGAAAATAATGCTGCATTGTTATTGTTTGGGGAGGGGGAAAAAAGCATCTTTGTGTCATTTTGACATGCCAGAAGCCCCTGAAAAACCTTTGCAAAGTTGCAGCTAGCAAAGCTTCAGAGTGAGGAAGCCATAGCAACCTCTGGCAGAGACCAAAGGGTGTGATCAATGTTTGCAATTAAAACCTCCTTTGTTTTGTGCTGTTCACATACAGCAACCCTTCCATTCTGGTCATCAGAGCATACTCCCTGCAATGTTGAGCCCAGGCTTTTGTTGTGTTCCCTCTCTTCAGGCAGGAAACAAGAGCCATTTGAGCCAGCAGCACATTGTCTGCAGCCTGTTTGCTTTTGTCTGCAGCTACAGCAGCAAACACTGGGTTCCTCCTGCCTTTAGGTTTTCATTCCCCACAATGCAGCCCTCGAAACCAAATTAGCAATGTAGCCTCTAATTGTGTTTTCAGAGGCATAACAATGCAGGCACAGGGAGAGAACAATGCAGAGAGGTGTTATTAAAGAAAGAAATAATGAAAGTCTCAGCAGAGATGATACTTTGGGTTGGAATATAAAAACGAGTTTGTGCACCTTTTTCTTTTCCAACCAGCCTTTTGTAACAGCTTTTCCTAATAACAGGTTGGTTTGAATGAAACACAACCAAATCTGTAGTAGGTTTATAGGTTGGCTTGATTGAAACAAACAAATATGTAGTAGGTTTAAAGGTTGGTTTGGGTGAAACCCCAACAAATATGTAGTAGGTTTCCCACTCTGTGTGTCACTCTAGCTGTGAATGCCATAGGGAACCTATAGCCAAGCAAAGCTCCTCCAGCCCCAGTTAGCTCTGTGATGTGGCAACTCAAATCACTATTATCTTTCTATGATGATCTTCCTCTCCCACATCCCACAGGGATGGAAGGACCTTCAGCCCTGCAGAACGAGCCTCTGTCATTTGAACTGTGTGATCTGGTAGAAATGCAAAGCTATTATCACCTGGCAAATACATCATCCTCCTGCAAACGAGTAAAAGGCAAGGAGAGTCTAGGGAATTAGGGACAAATCAGCTTGACTTCAATGCTCAGAAAAATCCAGGAGGGAAGAGTCAAGCAATCTGTCTCTTAGCACCTAGGAAATGGCAAGGGGATAAGTAGCATCCAGCCTCAATTTCCAAGGAACAAATCACATCCACCCAACCTAATTTCCTCCTATGACAGCGCAATGATCCTTGTGGGTCAGGGGAGCAGCAGCAGATGTAAGACAGCTTAACCTCAGCAAAGCTCTTGACATGCTCACGCTACATCCTCCCCAGCAATAAATACCTTTGGGTACTTGATCGCTCTAAGCTGGAAACTGATGGGATCAAAAATCTGTCATACGACTGGGTGGAGCTGGTGAAGGTCCATTTGAGGCTCCCTCTCTGCCACATTTCATCCTGCTGTGTCAAATACTTCAGGGAGCTGCCAAGAGAGGACAGAGAGAGTCAGTGAAGGAGCTGGAAACCTGGCTGGAGTGTGGGGAAGGGAGGTTGGAGCAGATGACTCCACTCGTGGTCCCTTCCAACCTTAACCACCAGTGACTCTGTCACTCTGTGAAGGACATGAAGGGCAACACCTCAAACCAGTGGCCAGAAGCACTGACCATACACAGCTCCCTTGCCCAGAGTGCTAGTGTGGAGATGCAGATGCTCAGGGAAGTCACCAAACCATCCAAAATGCCCCCAAAATCATGTTCATGTCTGTTCTGACACCTGCACATCTTTTTGCTGCAGAGACAGGATGGATCTGCAGACACTGGTTCTGACAGAACACCTTGGTGGGAAGCAGAACTGATCCTGACTTTCTACTTGAAAGGAAAAAGAGGAAGACTCAAATCCCTGACTAAAAATGCAGTGCAGACTTCTGCAAGCTTCTCCAGTGCTTCTCACCAGCCTTGGGACTGCTGGATTGGAAAACTGAATTAAAAAAAAGGGGGGAAAGGAAATACTTCACGTCTGGCTTCAAGACACAGTTAAAAATCAAGTCTGAACCCCCAGACAGTGAGACTGAAGTAAAATCCCAACTCCCTTCCCTCCTGCACTGAAATCAGGAGCTATTGATGGCTTAAAGACCTTGTCTTAATTTTCTCCATGACTAATCTATTCAGTTTTCACTTAAGGAACCCTCACTGGTATAATGAGACAGCTGTTGCCTCCTCTCCCTCCCCCAACTCCCCCAGCTAGGAAATTAAATTTCAAACCACTGCTTTAAATAGGCCTAGAACTGTCTCAGCTCCTCCTGAGCTGCTCTGGGAGCATCTTAGCCATAAGTGCAGGTGTCAGGTCAATCAAAATTCACCCAGCTCCTCAGATCTGCCCAACTCAGTCATTTGTAAGGAAAAAGAGCTATAAAACTTCTAGATCTTACCCCAGTGGGGTGAGTTGGGTTTGTCTGCTGTTTATTTGGTTGGGGTTTTTGAAGTGGCAGATGTGTTTGCATTGGGATATTCAGATAGGTTAGGGGATACAAGACTAGGTTATAGCAAACTAGAGATAAGGAGTAAGTTTTTCATTATGAGGGAACTTAAAGGTCATCTAATTCCACATCCTGCCCTGGACAGGGACACCCCCCACCAGCCCAGGGTGCTCCAAGCCTCATCTTTATGGCATGTCCTTATGGAATATGGAAAGAGTTGATCAACATCACAGAGCACCTGACACTGCAATCCTATCAATCACTGCAGCCACGACTGCCCTGGAAGGTCACAATACCTATAGATGGACACATGGGAGGTATGGGGGGAAAGTGAGAAGGATTAACTTCCTGACAAATGTCTCCTGCAAATAAAGCCCATGAAATTCCACTTTGGTATATGAGAGAGGGGAGGGAAGGGCCCAGACAAGAGGATGCACATGAAATGAAGGAGGTAGGCTGGGAATGGCTGTGTCTCCTACAACAAGAATGAGACAGATATTCAATGCAAAGGAAATCTCTTGTCTTCCAAAGTGTAATTAGACAGAGGGACTCATTTCCATACGACGTCAGTGAGGCCAGGAACTCAGCCAGACACAAAGATGGCTTGGACATTTATGAGGATAACCTGAACATCTGAAGTAGTAACAGCTAATGTGAAAAATAACCCCTCAAGAGGGATCTAACATCCTCTGCTTCAGACTGTAAATTAATCTCTTAGTTGTTAGAGGATACCTGGTGATGGGGCAACAAATGATTGTCCCTCTGCCTTGGAGTGTACTGACACTTTGCTTTGAACCTTCTGCCAATGACCACAGGCAGAAGTAATGTCCTGCATCCAGATCCCTGGGTGCTGGGAGGTTCCCTGGGTGGGAAAGGCCAGGAGCCCACATCTTTGGCTGGATGATGGGAATCCTTAGATGTATTCCAGTTACAGAGAAATGAAAATGTCCTTTAGATCAGGGTAACTAATCCTGCTTAGGCTGTAAAGCCCTGCATGAACAGTCGATTCTACTTTCTTGTCAGATCCTAATCTGACATGCTGATAATGAAGAAAGGGAGGAGGAATCACAGGGAGGAAATCAGGAAGTTGTGGCACTGGGGGGGTGGGGGGGATTTGCAGGGCAGGGGAACACGGAGAAGGGGGGAAAGGGAGGGAGCATGGCCAAGCTTTCAAATGAAATTGAATATTAGGAGGTGGAAAATCTAATGGAGACAGGCTGCACTGAAATGGAGACAGGCTGGAGATGGAGAGGGACAAAGACTGACAGCAGATCAGTTTAAGCATGAAAGAATAGCAAGGAAAAGAATAATAATGTTGGCTTGTAAAGCTGAAATCAGATTATAGTTTCCTCCCGTGAATTAACTCCCCTGTAATGTGGTGCAGGGGCTTTACACAGCTGCTGTGATTTCCCTGTTGGGTGGCATTGGGACATTCAGCTGAGATGTGTGTCATTAAATCTCTCAGAGAGTGCTCATGCATGAGACCTGCTCTCTCTATCCCTGTGGGGAGTGAGATGGTAAATGTGTTTGGGGTTTGGAGGAAGCCACAGTGAAACAGGGACATCCATGTGTGTTTGTGCTGTGACATGACATTTCACTGGGTGTTTCTGTCAAGCAGAGTCCCCTAAACCCTCAGGGCTTCTCCCCAGGATGGGGCTGACAAGGAGCCACCTGCAGCTGGAGGTCCCAAGAAGCTGCTGAGCTGTCCCAGCAGTAGGATGGAGGAGGCAGTTGGCAATCAGTGCATGGTGTGGGAGCTCACAGCATTTGTGTTCTTCACACGATGGACTGAGCAGACTTGGGGATGTGATGGGACCACTAGGGATTCCAGCTAACAGCCACAGCATCCTCTCCCTCCTGGCGGTTTGGCTGGGGAAGATGAGCCTAGATGGGAGCCAAAAATCCTTGTTTTCTCAACCAAAGCCAACAGAGTTCAGCCTTTTACTTCTAGTTTCTCCACCTCTCCAGGATCTCAGAGCAGGCTGAGAGTGGGATGAAGTCCAGCTCAGTAGGGAGTCTTCCCTACCTACCTCCTGCCAAATCTCACTTGCTACCTCATGGCCAAGATGTAGCTGGTAAATCCTGCCCTAGAAAGCTGCAGGTGCCTCCCTTGAGGTGATCAATGAATACCTGAGCTCTCCCAGCAGGTATCTGTTACAAGAGGACATGTAACAGCTTTCACCTTCTTGAGACTTGCTGGAATCCCTCTCCTTAGGGCTCCAAACCATCAGGTGTAAATAGAAAACTGTATTAATCCAAGAGGAAAAGAGGAGAGGAAGTCATAGGACTAAGGGTGTTTCAAGGGCTACAGTGAACTCTCCATAAGGATTAGGAGTAGAATCTAAGATGCTGGAGAGGTGATTGGGAAGGCATGTGATGGAATATATAAAACCATGAATGTCAAGAAAGGCTGAGTGAATAATGGTTGCTCCTGGCCTTTTTCCAGTTCCTTCTTCCAGGAACTTGGTGGTCCCAGAGAAGGTGCAACCAAGTTGTGAATTTTTTTGCCAAGGATATGTAGTTGGTTCTTAAAGTTAATGAGAGTTCAGGGAAGAGCAGAGAAGTTCAAAGAAAAATCCAGTCAGTGTTATTAGATTCAGAGAGATCATATCTAGCCCTGGAAGTCCCTGAGCCTCAATTGGCTGGAGGCAGGGAGAGTTCCAGGGAAGAGACCCCACAACCCTTGCCTGGCCCTTATGCATAATGCATATGCCTCCAGCCACTTTTAGAGACAGTGAGTTGGGAGGAGCAACCTGTGGAGCTGTTCTGCATCACCTCTGACAGGAGCTGAATGCTGCCCCTTCTCTCTGTGCAGTGCCATCTCCTGAGTGTCCTGCACCTTGGGAACCAGAGCGCACACGTCGTGACTCCACGGCATGTCTAGGCAGAGCTACCTCACACCTAGTGTGTTCCCATCCTGCTTTAAGCACACAGGACCTCACCTGCCCAGGAACACCCAGGGAGGTATCTACAAACCACTTTAGAGGTCCCAACATGGTCAGAGGGCAGGAAAGACTTGCAGCTAAGAGGAGAGGCTGAGGCTGGAGTCTATGTACTACACAGAATCAAAGATCACACAATGGTTGGGGTATGGGTAACCATCTAGTTACACCTCCTGCCATGGGCAGGGACACCTCCCACCAGCCCAGGGTGCTCCAAGCCCCATCCAGCCTGGACTGGAACACTCCCAGGGATGGAGCAGACACAGTTTCTCTGGGTAACCTGGGCCAGTGCCTCAGCACCCTCACAGTAAAGAATTCCTTTCTAACTTCTAATCTAGATATCTCCTGTTTTGGTTTAAAATCATTCCTCCTTGTCCTATCACTATCTGCTTGTGTAAAAAGTCTTGTTCATAAACCCCCTCTAAGGTTTATGAAAGGAGAAACCTGGGATATCTGAGAAGGGTTAGATGAGTAGCTTTTCCTTGTCTTCCTCAAGACTGTGCAAGCACGAGGGGTGGGACATCACCTGAAACCAGAGCAAGGCTTGGCTTTTCCCCACAGCAACACAGATCCTGGATGGCAAAGAGAAGATGTGACTCTTGCAGTGCTCTGTGTGTGCCTCCTCTGTGGCCCTCATCTCTTCTGTATTCCAGACACAAAGCAATCCCCAGTGTGCTTTAGATAAGGGCAGGCCCATCCATACCTTCCTGACACTGTTGTGATACAATGACATGCCCAATCCAACTTTCTTCAGCAACTGTAGGACAGAATGCCTGAGAGATGTATTGTCCTCTGCAGCAGCTCTGGGATAATTAACCCTGTCATTTGTGCTTTATATGGAGTGCTTTGTTCCACCAGCTTGAGGCTCAGGGCTCTGGTACTGCTTCTTTTTTTGGTCATTTCCTCCCAGATCCCCCTATCTGCTCGGAAAGAAGGTGATAAATTACTCCCTGCCAAAGCTCCCTCTGCATTTCTGCAGCACCTTGTGAAAAAAGTTATCACTAGAGGAGCTGCAGATGATGCTGAACTTCAATTAGGCCTCAAATTAGTTGTGCAGGGTGACATTTTCCAATCATGCAACATTAGCATCCTCCCTAATTATGAAAATGTAAAGCTAACTTCTGTTTCATAATAAATTAGGCCTGTTCTCTCGGTATCTAAAACACACAAGCAAACACACACTGCACTTCCACCAGGGCTTCTCAGCCCCTTCTGCTGCTGCTCAGAACAGACTCAGCCACAGTGACCTCCCTGTCCTCTAAAGGTCAGGCATGCTGGGAACATCTGAGAACTTGGAAAGGGAAGGGAGATTAGCAAGGAAGTGAGAAAAGGAAGAAATAGGATTTTATCAGCCCATCTGAGCTGGTGGGCACAGCTTTAGGTGTTCTTACACCAAGCTCCTCCATGGAGGAGGGAGAAGGGGCAGGAGGAATCATCCTCCTTCCTCCATGGAGATTTTCCACCTCTGGCTTACTCAGCCCACTTGTCCAACCCTGAAGGAGGTATTGAAGCTTTCCTTCCATCACAGTGTTGGCAAACCCAGAATGGGCTGGGACTGCAGTTGTGCTACCACATACCTCTCCAAATGTCTTCCCAACAGCCCCAGGAAGCACAGCATGAAGGTAAAAGGACATAAGAAAAAAAGAAGGAATTATCAGAACAAGCTCTTGTATCAAAGAAGAGTTTTTGTAAACACCACAATTACCCAAGAAAAGAATGTCAGATCTTTTTTGTACAGTCAGAAGAATAAGAAGAAAGGTCCTTCCTGAAGCCTTTCCAGGATGGCTGAGGAATGTCTCTCTGTATAAGAGGCCACTTAGAGATATCTCAGTGTAGTTTATGCTGGAAAAGGGATAAGGAACTACCTGGCTCTTGCCAGATCATAAAATCATCAGGGTTGGAGGAGACCTTGAATCAGGTCCAAACCTGTCACTGCTGGAACCCTAAACCAGATCCTCCAGTGCCACATCCAGACACCTCTCAAACACCTCCAGGGATGCTGACTCCACCACCTCCAGGACAATATTCCAGTGCCTGAACACCTTAACAGGGAAAACATTTCTCCTCACATTCAATCTGCCTCTCCCCTGTCTCATGTAAGTTGTACAGTGATGCTGTGTGTGTTTCATGGAGACCATGGAGATCAGGAGACTCTGTGTGTTGAAGACACATCAAGTCACCTTTGTGCCTGTCTGTGCAGGGTCTGAGCCATAGATTCACCCCTTCAACCCTCCACAAGCTAATCCATGTCACTAAAAATCACAGGGCCTCTACCAACAGCCTGCAAACAGATGGGTTTTCACCCTGGCTGAGTTTGTGTTATTGAATTAGTAGGTTCAAGGAATGCTAAAGATGCTTAAAACCAAAGCAGCTCATTATTGCATCTGTGCACCAGAAGTAACAGGGAGCTGCAGAGAGAGGCTGCCAAGCAGCTAAATAATAGACTGACAATTAGGATGGCTGGAACCTGGCACAGCACTAATGAAGGTCAGGATAAGACACCTGCATATTTTAAAGAGTGAGTTGTGTGCATCTGAAGATGCCCAGATGTGACATTTACAGAGACAGATCATCAACAGCGTGAAGTCACTGCTGAGATCTGGAGCCTGGGAGTGAGCAGGATACAGGGGTAAGAGAATTAGAAGCAGTTTCAGAACTGAAAAAGAAGGTTTGGAGCCAGTGGAGAAGTTGGAGAATCAGCAGCTGCTTTGGAGTCAGTGGAGAAGTTGGAGAACCTCTGGAGTGGCAAGATCAGTCCAAAGGAGAAACCATCTCTGCTGTATAGTAGGCCCCAAAAGTGGGTGAAATGCCCCCAAAAGTGGAGAAAGAGAGCCAGAACTCAGCTTGTCAGCCAGGCAAAGGGGGAGCAGCTGGTGCAGAGAAGGGGATTTGTAGTCTCCTTTTCTATCTAGTAACCTAATTCAGCAGCAGCACATTGCAGAGGCACTTAAATAGGGCAAGGGAAAGCACTGTGTAAGCAAACTCACTGCAAAGCCCAGGGAATGAAGCACTGGAGAGCACAGGCTACACAGAGAGCAGCCTGCAAACAGCAGCTCCTCTGCTTCCAGCTGCAGTTTTCATTGGAAGGCTCATTTATTGCTGCAATAGCAGAAAAGAAATCAGGTTAGTCTGGCTCAGTTACCAACTGAAAGCTAAATCTCCACTTTAGGAGCGCAGGATGTGAAAAGGATAATGTCTTGCCCAAAACTACCTGCAAAAGTACCAGGAAAGGTGTGGGGCAAACCCCATGGCCCTTGTGGTTTTGCTGGGCAGTGAACATCCATGTCGTGGGCTGTTCGCATCACAGGCACAACCCTCAGTGCTTCATCTCAACCCCATGATAGAGAATCAGAGAATTTTAGGAGCTGGAATGGAGTTTAGAGATGATCCAGCCCCAACCCCTGCCCTGGGCAGGGACACCTCCCACCAGAGCAGGTTGCTCAAGGCTCATCCAACCTGGAATGAAACACTGCCAGGGTTGGGGCAGCCACAGCCTCCCTGGGCAACCTGGGCCAGTGTCTCACCACCCTCACAGGGAAAACTTCTGCCTAAGATATAAGCAAAAATATATGAGCAAAACCCTAACAACATGACAACAATGCAACAGTAAAGCAAAGAAGGGGAGCAGGGAAAAGAAGACTTGCTCCCTCAGACAGCAGCATGTTTCCTCTGCCTGTTCTTTGCCCATGCTCTGAAATAATCCGATTTTTACCTGCCACACTGCTTTACTTCCCCCCCCCAAATCAATTCACTAGCTGCAGCAAGCTGACAAGCATTTTGAATAATGAGTTTGTTTTCGGGCTTGAAGGGTTTTGCTTGCTCATCCTGCCTCTGGAAGGAGCTGCCTTTGTGTTTGCAATGCCAAAAGGGAGCTGGAGCTGCAAAGCACACTAGGAAGGATCAATACTTTAAATGCATTAACACTGGTGAGTTCCAAATGAAGTTAGTGGCTGCTGAGCATCACTGATTTCACAGCAAGTCTCAGTTCAGTTGGTTAATTTCTCTGAAGGATCAATGCCACAGCTGATGGTTCCTGAAGTTTCTTCCTTCACCAGGCACAGGGGGTTGGAAATGAACTCTGCAGGGGATCACAGACCAACTTGGCAGTGTAAATCAGAGGAGCATGGGTAATTCTCTTAATCTGTCAAGACTAGCACAGCAAAGACATGCATGAATCATAAAAACTGAACTAAACCAGCTGCAAATTTGGGATCTAAGCTTCACAGCTCCTCTTGTTACATGAGGTCAATCCAAAGTGCTGGATCCCACCTTGCCTAAGCTCTGGAGGAAACTGGACTTGAAAACTTTGACTTCTACCCAAGCTGAATGCAGATTTCATATAGAATTCCTGCAATGTTGGATCCTTAAGGATGGAAAACTTTGTGGGGAATCTCATGGAGACCCTGTAAACTAGTATATACACACATTGATTTGTTTTTTCACTGGGGTTGAAGTCAATCTCCTTTATAGAAGAAATATGTCCACAGGCAGAGTGTTTGATTCCCACTCCAATTAAGGGCAGAGTGTTTGATTTCCACCCCAAGCAAGGGTAAAGTGTTTGATTCCCACTCCAAGCACAGGTAGAGTGTTTGATTCCCACTCCAACCAAGGACTGTAGCTGCTCCATCCCTGGGAGTGTCCCAGACCAGGTTGGATGGGGCTTGGAGCAGCCTGGGCTGGTGGGAGGTGTCCCTGCCCATGGCAGGGAGTGCAGATAGATGATCTTTAAGATCCTTCCAACCCAAACCATTGTGTGACTCTATGATTCCCAACTTCAATGCATACTAAAGTTCTGGGGCAAACTCCTTCCAAAAAAAAACCCACTCCATAAAGTAAATACTAATTGAGCTTTCCACACTTTGGTATGCAGGAAATAATAATCCTGCACTTCCCCACTGCATGAAGGCTTGGAACACACTTGCTTCCTATTTCAAACAGAAGACAAGAATCACAAGTAATCCTGTGATCCCTGGAAAGGTGGTTGGTCTTTAAATAGAGTTGCTTGATGTACTCGAAATTTCTTAACTAAAACAAAAAGGGAGGAAAAAAAAGTAGACACTTTTTCATGTATATTTCCACCCAAAAAAACCCATAACCCTAGAAAAACACATCTTATATTTTGGGATAGGTGGCCTTAGCTTAGGAAAAAAAAGAATAATGAGACTAAAATTGGAGAGCTGTCAACACTGTGCCTTCCTGCTATACATGTAAAGTCACTTCGAAAGGAGAAGACACTAAGGCTGTTTTCATGGAGGAACAGAACAGGTGGAAAACTTGCAAATTGCTGACAACATTTATCAAATTTGCCAAAACAAAAAAGGCAACAGCAAAGTTTTTCTCTCCCCCAAAAATATGTATTTGCCCTCCCTTTCTTTTAGCTCCAACTAAACAAAGATTATGTGCTACAGCAAGAAGATCTACCTCAGCAGAGTGTGGCAGCAGCACTAGGGCAGTGCTCATCCCCCTGGACTGGGCACTGGGGAGGTCCCAGCTCAGTGCTGTGCTCAGTTTGGGCACTCACTGCCCAAAGGCCATTGAGGCACTGGGGAGAGTCCAGCCAAGGGCAGCAAAGGCAGCAAAGGGCTGGAGCACATGGGCAAGGGCTGAGGGAGTTGGGCTTGGTCAGCCTGGAGAAGAGGCTCAGGGGTGACCTCCTGGCTCTCTGCAACTCCTGCCAGGGCTGGAGAGAGGTGGGGGATGTGTGTCCTGCCAGGGCTGCAGGGAGAGGATAGAGGGAATGGCCTTGAGCTGAGCCAGGGCAGAGTCAGTTTGGATGTGAAGAGAAATGTTTTCCCTGTCGTGGTGTTCAGGCACTGGGATAGGGAATTGCCCAGGGAGGTGGTGGAGTCACCAGCCCTGGAGATGTGTAAGAGGTGTCTGGATGTGGCACTGGAGGATTTGGTTTAGGGATTACAGCAGTGACAGGTTAATGGTTAGACTTGATGATCTCTGAGGTCTCCTCCAACCCTGATGATTCTATGATTCTATATTATTATTCTCTCACACTGAATGAGAAGATTTTCAGGCTAAAAGGCAAAATATATTGTAATTACCATCAGTACCAATAGTGCTAAAGTCTTTACCTTGGATTTTACTCAGCTGTCAGCACAAGGACTCCCACTGAGCTCGTATGGGATCATCCATGGCTCAAAAGTACAGGAGAACAAGGAAAAAAAGCCTTTGGAAAAGTCCTTTGAGGTAACATGACCCAGAATTCTTAGGACAAGAAAAATCAGACTTCCTGGCCAAGGTGAAGCCAAGGGATTGGATGATAGAAGAGCTGGAAGAATTACAAAGATCCCAATACTGGGTCATTTTATCAATCCCAGAATCCTAGAATGGGTTGAGTTGGGAGACACCTTAAAAATCATCCAGTGCCACCCCCTGTCCTGGGCAGGGACACCTCCCACCAGCCCAGGCTGCTCCAAGCCCCATCCAACCTGGCCTGGAACACTCCCAGGGATGGAGCAGCCACAGCTGCTCTGGGCACCCTGTGCCAGTGCCTCAATTCTGCCTCCCTGAGAGACACCGTTGGCTGGACATTGCCATCTACATGACAGAAAGACTTTGGGGTTGACACTCATGAAAGAGTTTTCCCAGAGAATCAAACCCTTCCTCCAGCTCATTAGCTGGGATTTGGCTGCCACTTTGAGGTTGGAGTCTGTGTCAGGTTGTCTAATCTCTTTTCTGGAGGGCCTCGTTCCCCACAGAGATGCACAAGGCTTTGGAGAAACCCACGAAGGTTCAGCTCTGGATGCTGATACCTCCTGGAAACAACAGTCACAGCCTAATTGTGTGGGGACAAGTTTCCTTTCATCAGTTTGGAGCTTGGCACCTGGAGACCTCAGTGAATATCTCCCTTTTTACTTCTCCATTCTTCCTGCAATTGATGCAGGCAATGAAAAGGAGCAGGTTTGCACTAGCAAGAAGAAAGCTTGCAGGTGCCCAGAAGATAAGCACTGCAGGCTTTGAAAGGCTTTTAGGTAGCTTAACACTTGCTTAACCAGCTGTTAATTAAACAAAGAATGCACAGAAGTTCCAAAAGTACCTCCAGTGCCCCCTAATGCTCTTCCTAACTACAGGTACAAGTCAGAAGAAGGGGACAAGACATTTCCCAAGTCTCCTGCATCAATTCCTTGATCCTCTGAGGTACACCAGCCAAGCTCTCAACCTTCTCTGACCCCTCTTAATTAACAGTGTCCAGCAATGTTATTGGGAAGGTGCTTGGGGGATTTTTCTTCAAGAAAATATCCAGAAGTTCTTTTTTTGAGAGGAAACCAGGTCGTCTTAATTTCTCTGTGGCGATTACTGCAGACAGGCTGAGGGGAATTATCTGAAGTACATTTATTTCATCACAGGAGCAATTCTAATTCAAAAGCCTCTTCAAAATGATAGAGACAGGAACAATTGAGCCTCCTCCATCCTTCACAGCTTTACACTTCCTTAAATTCTTTCCCATGGGTGTTGGAACACCTCAAACTAGGGAGAATTTTGTATCAGCCCAGTGTGACCACTGCTGCCAGTGGTCCTTCCTTATTTCCCTGGCAGGCAGCAAGGGACATGCCACACCTGCTGCCAAAGAACTGAGCAGTTTTGGTTAGATGCCACATGAAAAAAAAAAGGGGGCAGAAAGGAGAGAAAAATCTTCATTTCATGAAGCTTCAACTTCATTTACTCTTTGCCCCATTCTCACTGTAGCCAAGTGCTGTGGCAGTTTGGATGAGGAAAACACAAGGTCAGGCAAATCTGGTCCCTGGGATGGGGGAACACCATGCAGGACAAGGAGGCATAACGGTGGGAAGCCCCACAGCAACATTTTTTCCCCTGTTTTTTCCTCATTTGAACCTCTGGGAAAAGGCAGGTTGGTGGCTCATTAAACAGGGCACTGCTATGGGCTGGAAAAAAAACCTTTGTACCAAGCAACAGCTCCTTTCCCACACCTGTGAGCAGGGCAATGGCATTGACCTGCCTTTGGAGAAGCATACAGGATTTAAGGAGAGAAAGTGCTGCTTCAGCACCATTCTTTTGATTCACAGGGAGGTGATCAGAGCCAGAAGGGGTTTTAGGACCTTTTTTACTATGTTTTTTTATAGCTGTTCATCCCAGTGCACTAAGGGAATCTGTCTCTCCTCCTTTGTGGGCTGTGTGAAGCAGCACCTGACACACCTGTGGCTCTGTGGCTCACCTGGCACTGCTCAGACTGGGAGAGAACCTGCCTGGGAAGGGGGGATAGATGAGAAAAGGTCCAGCAGAGCTGCCTGCTCTAAGCCTTTGGGCTGCTGCAATGCTACTTTCCTCTCTTTGAAGGCAGATGGAGATCCTTAAAAGTCTTTAGAGAAATGAGCTGCTCCACTGGCCCTCGGCAAGGTCTTCCCTGAGTCCTGCCCACCTTCCCCTTGGAGTTCTCCTAGTTCTGCCCTCTTGCCAGGGGTCAGGGCCCAAGGCTGAGGGAATGAGACATCACAGAAGAGGCTTCTCCCTTCAGGTTTCCAGCCCCATTTTATGCTGATTCAAAGATATGAACATTTTGTTTGGATAATTAGCTGCGACTTTTATCTGAACTGAGCCTCAGGCACTCCAGAATTCTTCTCATTCCTACTGTGGACTCATGGGATTTATTCCTCCTGTGGCCTGGTACAAATTCAGCTCAGATAGTGGAAGTTTTCCTGACCTGACCTGAGTTCATCATGATTTTGCCTCCTCCCTAAAGCCAGGTGGGTCAGGAAAGCATCACAGGCAGAGACTACTCAGGGTAAATATTCAAGGTGTTTCCTGCAGAGATCAGGAAATCCACTCCTTTAGCCTCCAGCTGCTTTCTCCTCCCCTCTCTAGGTGATACAAAAAGGCTGAATAGCTCTTTAAAATATTTAACTGGGGGAAACCATTTGTTTCCCTCAATCTGTTTAGAGATAGGAGAGAATATTTTGTAATAGCAGAGAAATCAGCAGCTTTTCCCCTGCAGCAGCTCTGGTGTGATCACATTAGAGGGAGATTGATCACTTCAGAGCAGGCACTCCCAGCCCATCTCTGCAATTCCAAGCACCCACTCACTCTGCAGCCAGCCCCTCTCCTGCTCCCTGCATGAAACACCTCCAAGCCTGGAGAGGGCAAAGGAATCCTTGTGGCTCTAGCCAGGGCAAGGTTTGACTTCTCCAACTTGTGGAAGAGATGGGGCCTGAGGATGCATACAAAGTAATCAGGTCTTGTGGAGATTGGGGTCCAAATGAGGATGAAATTTGGGAGTATGACTCAATCCACTCAAAAATCTCAGGTCCTATCTGCTCTCACAATCCTTCTAGCTACAATCAAGAACACTCCTCCAGTTTCTCCCCACTGCAGGAGGATCCATGCAGAGCCCTCAAGCCAGAGGCACACCAGGATTTGGGCTGCCAGGCAATTTATCCTCCTCTTGCATTAGGCTGTTGGTTCCTCAACCAACTCAAACTGGGTTGGACTCGATGATCTTTGAGGTCTCTTCCAACCAGGTTGATTCTATGATTCTATGAAATGCATTCAGGATGACACTGGGAGTCTAAACACAAGCAGAAGGGGAGAACTGACCCCTGTTCAGCTCCTATTGGTCTGAGCAGGAACTAAACCACTTCAAAACACAAAGATTTGGGGAACCTCTTAATAAAAACCAGGGAGAGGATACAGCCCTAAGCCTTCAGCATAGCTATGGGCACTGCTAGGACTGTCCCAGAGAGAGAATAAATGGGTAGCTGAGGAGAAAACTGAAGTGATCTTTGTGTCCAGAGCTGGTAATTCCAACTCAGCCTGTGGCATATGGTTCAGAGCATGTCCACAGCAGGTTTCTGCACTACATCTCCAGCACTGCAGTGTGACAGGGGGTGAGGAGGAGGAGGGGGAAGAGAGAGAAAATGGAGAGACAAACACTGCTGCCAGAGCTGGCACTTTAATATTGAAAGCTTGGGAAATCTAATAAGAGCTACAAGGGAGGTTGATGTATTTTTTCCTCATGCTAGGCTGAAATTGGGATTCAATAAGTAAATGTGACAAAATATGCAATTTCCCATAGATTTCATGCAGCAGGGAGCTTCCTGTGTAATAACCTTACACCAGGAGCATTTGCCTTGCCCCAACCAAGATCTCTTGCCTCCATCTAATCTAGAGAGCAGTTCACCCCCCAAAGCACAGCCTCTCACTTTAGCTGTGCCTTATCACTCCCTGTTGGTACATAGTGAACAAAAGGAGATTTCCCCCCCCCAAAGATATCTTCCTGCTTCTTCCTGTGAGAAATAAGCCTGAGCTGTGAATGCATGGGGGAAGAGTCATTCTTAGCTGGCTTCGGCCTCTTTTATGGTGCTGAGGTGTAAAGAGCCTTTGAAATGTGTTTCATTAAGACCTCTTGGAGATGCCTTTTGCTTTCAAGGCCATATTGACCCTTGTAGAGAGGATGGAATAACTACAGCAAACCTTCTCCAACGCCCTGGGAAGAAACTCTTCCTGAGATGTATTTTTCTGCATGGGATCACATGTTGGACATTATCTCATGACCTTGATCTACATAGCCGAATTTTGGAGTTGGACTTCATTCTGAGGTTGGGCTTGTTCTAAATGGGGAGGTTGGACCAGGTTACCTTCAGAGCTCACTGGCCACCTCAATTATTTTATGGCTTTGTGCAGAGTTCTGCTGTAAAGCCCCTGGTGGGAAGGGTGAACTGGAGCTGTGCACAAAAAGAGGGCACAGAGATGTAATCATGGTCACTCCAATCCTGCATTTTCACCTCTCATTGCCTGTCAGCAGTAATGGCCTGGCCTTGGAACCCTCCCCTTCCCCAATTCTGCAGAGTGAGCTTCTCCCACGAGCTGCTCACATGCCCTTAACTCCCCCTTTGCTGCAGGAAAAAAAAATAAAAATGCTTAACCTACTAACTGAGCTTTATTCCTCCACGTGCCCCTGGCAGGACCTGAAACGTGTCAGCTCAGATTGCTGCCCATCCCTAACCATCTGAAGCAGCGGAGTTCAAAAGGATTATTAATCAATAAACAATCTTGCTTTAATCAAACACGTTTTCCTCGGCAGCTGAGGGCAGGTAGGAGGACACAGGCAGGAGGGCTCAGCACAGGAACTTCTCGAGCTGCCCAACACTTTGATTGCTCAGTGTGGGGAGAGTGAGAACACCCTGTCCCCTTCCAACCCCAGGAGCCTCTGACTGCTACCTCAGGAAGCACATCCAGGAAGGAAGGATACCAAAACCCACCTCCTTCCCTCTCTGCTCCAGGTACAACAGCAGCATAGCAGGGAATTAAATCCCTATCACTACGAGGCTTGAAACCCGCAGTAATAAAATGTGCATAATGACACCCTCCCTCTCTCCTCACCATCAAAAGCCTCAGTCTTTGTTATTGCAGGCAGTTTGGGTCTGTCTTATCACTTTCAAGCTGAGGAGATGATGATTTTATTGGTGTGCAGTGTAGCTGTGCCTGCCCTGGGGAGGCACAGGGTTAGCTGGCAGCACTGGAGAAGCAGGTGAGCAGCTCTTCTCAGCCATCCTCCAGCCATGCTCAATTAAATGAGAAACCCCACAAAACCACTTGGCTAATAATGCAGCTCCAAAGGAAACAGCATAATTAAAAGTGCTGGTAGCAGTGTCCAACGTGAGAAGGGTCAGACTTGGCTCTGGCATCTCTCTCCTGCTAACACTTGGCTTGAGTTGCAGCTCAGGATTGGAGGGTAGAAATGTAATGGCTCATCTGATTCAATGCAACTTCTTGTCATTGCCAGTTAATGGGAGCTGATATCAAGCTAACAGCTTATGAGCAGGTTCCGTGTGGTCCTGATCACTGGTATTGATTTCAATAAGGTGTGGGCTGGATCCTTGACACTCTAATTCTGGAATCAATGGAGCTGGGATGCTCCGCTCCTCCCCAGCACCTGGGAAATCAGGGCCAAGCCTGGAGCAATAAACCAGAAATTCCCAGTATTGCTGCAGCTCCAGCTCCTCACACCCAAGGCTAAGGTTTGTTACCAGAAACCCACAGCCACCTCCAGATTTCCCAGGGAGAGGAAACTGTGGGGTTGAATGGCTGCTCTTTAGAGGAGGAGCAGGAAAGATGAAGCCTTTTCCATGAGATTTGTCATTTTCACACACATTCCTTGGAATTGCTGACAACTCTTTTGGGTGACAGTGTCCACCAGGCTCACCAAAGGTCTGGCAAACATGTCCTATGAGGAAGGGCTGAGGGAACTGGGTTTGTTTAGCCTGGAGAAGAGGCTCAGGGGTGACCTCCTGGCTCTCTGCAACTCCTGCCAGGGCTGGAGAGAGGTGGGGGATGTGTGTCCTGCCAGGGCTGCAGGGAGAGGATAGAGGGAATGGCCTTGAGCTGAGCCAGGGCAGAGTCAGTTTGGATGTGAAGAGAAATGTTTTCCCTGTTGTGGTGTTCAGGCACTGGGATATTGCCCAGGGAGGTGGTGGAGTCACCAGCCCTGGAGATGTGTAAGAGGTGTCTGGATGTGGCACTGGAGGATCTGGTTTAGTGTTTAGGGATTACAGCAGTGACAGGTTAAGGGTTGGACTTGATGATCCCTGAGGTCTCCTCCAACCTTGATGATACTATGATATCCACTGTCATTAGCTGTTTGGGAACCTTCCCACCAAAGGATGTTTGCTCACACTGCCCTTCTAGGAAAGCTCATTTTTCCAGCAAACATCCACATATGCATAAAAACAAGTAGCAGTGTGGAAGCAGATTACAATTCCTTGTTTCTCCTTTGCTTCCCATCCTTCATCTTCCCCCTCTTGACTTTCAGCCACCCACTTGGCAGCAGAAGCACTTGCCACCACCAGCCCTTGGGGTAGGGAACAGCAAGGAACAATTTGGAAACAACCTGCTGGTTTGTAGCTGTTTTCTAAACTAGCCAGAGTACAGTTATGAATAACAATAAGCTTTCACTGAGATCAGAATCCATTCAGGGACAGATGAAAAGAGCTACATTCATCCCTCTGCAATGAATAATTCAGCCCCCCTGAACCTGGAAAGCAGGTTAGTTAGTGTGCTTTGCAGGGGAGGAAGAAGATGGAGATCAGAGGGATGAGGAGCTGGAGGCACCAGTAGGATAGTTCAGGCAGCCAAGTCAAAGACAACTGGGAGATGCTTTGGAGGGTGTTAAATGCAGAACCCTAATGTTCTCACTTGGCCCATTCTAGGGTGGACAGGTATAATACAGCAGAAAGCCCCAGCTCAGGTAACCTGAACTGGCTTCCATATGGAGAATCAGAGGAAAAAGGGTTTAGAGCTGGAGCTCCTGAGCTGTAATCAGTCCAATAATTACTGCGCCACAGAAGACAAGGGAAATGTTCTGGCTTGAAAGCCAAGGGGAAAGCACAGATCCGCAGAAGACACGGAAGAAAGGCCTTTGAAGACAGAAGACAGTGTGTGCTCCATAGCTCTGTGGCTCACATCTTTAAGCAGAGGTTTTCATTAAACAGGGAGCATTATTTCCAGTGCTGACAGCTTCAGACTCCCTCATTTTCTCTTGGATCTGGAATTCCCTTCCCTGCCCGAGCTCGACGCTGTTTCACAATGCCAGACTCATCACCTCAGCTCTCCTGAGCGTTGACAGATGGAATTAGGCTACAGCAGCACTGCAGCAAGACTGCAGATGGTTTCAAACAACTTCAGCACCACAATGCCTGTCATTCCCATTTTCAATGGAGCTGGATTCCCTGGGGGGAGTGCCAGGCTCTCCTAGGTGTTGCAATGAGCTAGTAGAGGGAGACACACTAACAGCCCAGTGCCAATAAAGGGTATTAGGAGCAAGCTGCCCTTTCTGTCATGATGGAGGAGAAAATAACATGAGGTTTCTTCAGCTGCAAATGTCACTGAAACCCACCCAAAGCTTTGGCTGTTTCCAGAGGTAGCAGCATCCTTCTGTGTGTTTGGCCAGCAAACAACACTGTCATAGATTTCCTCCCTGAAATCCTGGTAGGTGTAGGAGAAATAATACCACTAATAGAAAAATAAAGGTAGCAATTGTAGCAGCAATAATAACCCAATAACTCGGCCTCAAACTGCAGCCTTTGCTCAGGGAGCTGATCCAGATTGCAGGGGGAAAGGATGGGGCTCATTTTAAGCTCCATTTGATTTGATCCCACTCACTGTGGCTGTGTGAATGTTTCTCCTGACATGAGAAAGGGTCAGAGCTCCAGTAGGAGCATCTGGGAAGAAGGTGAGAACTGTCTCCTTGAGACAATTTTAGAATTGTAGCAATTCTTTGTCACATGAAGAGACATAAATTAGATATTAGGAAGAAATTCTTCCCTCTGAGGCACAGGTTGTCCAGAGCAGCTGTGGCTGCTCCGTCCCTGGGAGTGTTCCAGGCCAGGTTGGATGGGGCTTGGAGCAATATAGGCTGGTGGAACATGTCCCTGCCAATGGGACATGTAAGGAACACATGGGGTGAGGAGCAGGGATTGGAGCATGGATTGGGCTGCCAAAAGGAACCCATTTTCTTCACAAAGCCCAAGCAGAGGTTTTCAAAGTTGCTTCAGGCCAAGAGCTCTGGTGAAATGGCCTTTTTCTTTTTTTCCCAGCTACCAAAGTGGTTTTGCTGCGCCCATAATTTAGTTCCCCAAATGACAAAAAAAAGCAGTGTGGAAATGCCCTGGGGGAAGGTGTGTTTTGTGTCTGTGCTTCATATTGGGCCAGAAAAACCCCGAAGAGTCCAACTAAAGCTTGGAGCTACCAGAGCAGGAGAATGAATGTGTCAGCTGTAGGTAGCACACACTTCCTCTGCACACACAGCACTTGATGGATGAGATGATTGGAAGCTTTTGACAACAGCTTTGTGTGGTGGGGGGGAAAAATGGGGGGTTTCAGCAGGTTGCAGATAAATGAGCAGAGTTTCCTGGAGTGCAGAGAATGCAGAAGGCAACAGAGCCAGTGATTTGTGAGGTGAATGGTAAATGCAAAGGATTTGGTTTAAAATGAAGCCAAGGAGCAACTCCTTTGTTGTAAGTCAGCAGGAGTGGGAGACAGGGTAGGATAGGACAGGATAGGATGAGATGATTACACAAGGGAAGGGAATATTCAGAGTTGGAAGAGACTCACAAGGATCATCTAGTCCAACTCTTGGCACAGGATGCCCAACAATGCTCCCTGTGCCTGAGAGCATTGGCCAAACATTCCTGGAGCTCTGTCAGCCTTGGGGCTGTGCCCACTGCCCTGGGAGCTGTTCAGTGCCCAAACACCTCTGGGGGAAGAACCTTGTCCTGATATCCAACCTGAACCTCCCTTTGACACAACTTCAGGCCATTCCCTGAGTTCCTGTCACTGGTCCCAGAGAGCAGAGCTCAGTGTTGCCCCTGCTCTTCTCCTCATGTGGAAGTTGTATCCAGCCATGAGTTCTCCCCTCAGTCTCCTCTTCTCCAGGCTGAACAGCCCAAGTGCCTCAGCCACTCCTCATGTGGCTTCCCCTCAAGGACCCTCACCACCTTCATTGCCTCCTTTGGACACTGTCTAAGAGCTTTATATCCTTTTTTTTATCCAAAGCTGCACACAATATTCCAGGTGAGGCCACACCAGCACAGAGCAGAGCAGGACAATCACCTCCCTCAACCAGCTGATGATGCTTTGCCTGATGCCCCCCAAGGAATGTTAAGCATAAGAGGAGGAAGATGAGGAAAGGACACAAAAGATAGCTGAAAAAGGAGAAGGATAATAGAGTGGCTTCAGATAACTATTCCAAGGGTGATGCAAGGAATGTATTCATGTCATCAAAATATTGACACTGGGTTGAAAATCTAAAACCCAACAAAAAATATTTCATGGTCTGTTAAATCACATGATGAAAGGCATTTGGCACACAAAAGAAGTGATGTTCTACAAATGGGTGTTGTTCTCCAAGAAAACAGACCAATATCAAATGGAATTAACACAACAGGACGGAAAATAGCTAACAATAATCCGAATAATAAATCCTGCTGTTAGATTTTCATAGCCTAATTATTCAGAGTGTTAGTCACTAATGGCCTGAGACATTCCCATCACACATAATGCAAGGAGTCAGGAGAAAAGTGATTGGAGATAAGTGGCCTGAATTTCTCCTAAGGAGGAATAATGGTAAATAAGAAGTCTATTTTACAGCTTTTTCATACTCCCAATCTGTGACTCTCAAAGAACTTAATGAATCCATGGAACTCCTTTGTGGCAGAAGGTTTTGGTCACCTTAAAATGTTGCACTTGGCAATTAATAATGCAGAAAGCCCAATGAGGCCTCAATGTTTGTCTGTTGAGCTCTGGTGGGAGGTGTCCCTGCCCAGGGCAGGGGTTGGCACTAGATGATCTCTAAGCACCATTCCAACCCCTAAAATCTATGATTCTATGATTTTTCAGATGTATTCTGTCCTTGTTGTGGAGAGTCTCAGAAAGAGCTGAAGCTCCTTATCAAAATGTTGATTGATTTGATATATTAATTTGCTTGATAACCTAAATCTTTGCCTTGGAAAGGTAAGAAAAAAAGATCTCTGACCTAAAGTAATAAGCTAATAGAATTTGTGTTCTGACTTTGGAGAAAGGGGGAAAAGAGATGAGGAATTCATAAATATATTCATGCCTACAATCCACTCCAAATGATTAAACTCCCCCATGTTGGTAAAAAAACAGAGAGTGCAAAGGAATCCTTGGATTTCCTGGTAAGCAAATCATTCATTAATAAAGAACACTTCATTGTGGATAGCAACACCTTCTGTTTGATTCTTTACAACACAGAAGCATCATCAACTGCCTGGCATGGAGCTCTGGAAAGGTCAAGATTAGCATTAATCAGATTTTGGGATGCTGATAAAGGGGATTTTAGCTGCTAGCAAAAAAAATAGATATGAAAAAGAGAAAGAAACAAGAGTTCATTTTACATATTCCCAACACATTATTCAAAGCAAGAGAAAAACAATTTCCAAGTGATTTGGAAAGAGAAAAGCTGATTCTCTGCTGATTGGCACCCAGTTATTACTGCTCCTCATTACCAGGACGTGGCTAGCCTGAGGATGCAGCGAGGTGCTAAACACTCTGTGCACACTCTGCAATGCAAAGGTTCTTGCCTAAATAAGCAAAGCAAAGCTCAGAGGAGGGGGAAGGAGTAGAGGGCTGGAGTGGTTTGCTCAAGGTTACTGCCCAGGCCAGCAGAGGATGTGACAGCACAGCTCCAACCTGTACAACACACACCCAACAGGTATATGAGCTGAGCTTTGCCTCTGGAGCACATCCCTGTCTGACACCATGTTGTAGTAACACTACGTTTATGTCTGTCCTGCTTTGGCCCTGACAAAGAGATGGAGAAGGACTTGGGGGTGGTGGTTGATGAAAAACTCCCCATGAGCTGCAGTGTGAGCTCACAGCCCAGAAAGTCAATCCTGGGCTGCATCCCCAGGAGTGTGGCAGCAGGGCCAAGGAGGAGATTCTCCCTCTCTGCGCTGGTGAAACACACATGGAGTGCTGCACATCGGGCTGATGGCCCCAACAGCAGAAGGACATGGAACTGCAGAGGGAGGCCTGGGTACAAGACAGGACAAGGAGTGATGGGGATAAACTGACACCCTGTGAGGGTGGTGAGACACTGGCACAGGTTGCCCAGAGCAGCTGTGGCTGTCCCAACCCTGGGAGTGTTCCAGGTCAGGCTGGATGGAGCTCTGAGCAACCTGGGCCAGTGGAAGGCGTCTCTGCCCATGGTAGGGAGGGGAACTAGATGTCCTTTAAGGTCCCTTCCAAGCCAACCCATCCTATGACTAAATGAAGCCTGTGGGTTGACAGAGAGCTAGGCTGTTGGATTCATATCACAGACATCATTACTCCTGTGCCTCAGGACTCTGAAGGGGAAGAGACTCTGAACCCTGCTGTGTTATCAGGCTGTAATGCTGAACTAAAGAAAAAGAAGGCTCAACACAAAATCATCACTTTCCCCTTCCACTTTGAGGCCAAGCAAACTCTGTGTGGCTCCTGCCTCTGCTCCCCAAAGCTCACGGAGTCAGCTGGGGAGAGCCATGGGGCATGTTCTCCCTCTCACCCACTGGAGACAGCCAGGCACTATGTTTGCCTCTGATTTCAATGTTAACTTACCCAGGGAACACAATAACCAGATGTTTTAATTCAGGATAAATTACTTATTCCTGCAACAACTGCTGCAAAAAAAAAGCCTAGGGGGGAAAAACCATAGCACAGCTTGTTGAGTGCTACTCCAAGAAAAGCTGGAATCCTGGCTAATGGTTTTCAGGGGAGGAGTACAGGCATGGGGGGGGATGAGGGGGACCCTAAACAACCTATCTGCTCTGCTGAACAGAAGGAGAACAGGAGGGAGCAGCAACCAAGATGCCAAAGAGATGCTAATAGCTACAACTGCTCTGCAAGAGGCAAAGGGCTGTGGCTCAGGTAAATCCAGCAGTGGCTCTGTGTGTGCATGTGTTGCCTGTGGGGCTCTTCCCAAAGGAAATCAGACAGCTCTGTGGCTGCAGTCACATGGGAAGGTGTCCAGCTCTGCTGCATTGCCCGGTCACTCGGGAGGATGCAGAGGTTGCTCAGCTTTGCTGCCCATTTCCATTTTTCAGAGAGGGAGGTGTTACTTGGGTTATCACAGATCTGCCAGGCAGGGAGCCCAGCCCCAAAACACACTGAGTGGCTCCGGCTGTTGCTCTGTGGATGTTAAAATCGACCTTCTGTTCTCCTGACCTCTGCAGGGTGATGGTTTTGCTGCTGCTCCCAGGATGGAGCTGTTTAGTTTGGAACCACAGGAGCTAATGCTCCTGAAAGTTTGGGGATCACTTCCCAGCAAATGGGAAGTTGGAAATGCTCGAAAAATGACAAATATCCCTCTAACTCAATCAGAGGGAAGCATCAGCCCTCGGGCAAAGCCCTCACTTAGGAACATGACCGGAGTGTCTGAATCAGGACCATTGATGTCCTGTTCCTCATGTTCTGTGAAGGGAGGGGGAACTTTCAGAGATGGGTTGGAACATCTTCTCACAGCTCTTTGCTCTCTTCAGTGTCACTAGAGGCACCTCAGGGCAGGGTTTCTGCTAATGTCAGTCTGAAAAACTCAGTGTCAGAGCAGCTCTGAAGATGTTTTGTGCCCTCCATCCTGGATCCCCAGGAAACAAGGCTGTTAGGCTGTCCAGGCTGGCATCACTCTTGGAAACAAAGTCCTTTGTAGTAATGGGAAACAGATGAGCTCTCTAACCCAATCGACCATTTCTGTTCCATTTCTGCAAATGCAGGTTGAAAATACAGTTTTATTTATGTTTTGGGTGTGCAGAAGGGAAAAAAACCCACCCTAAAACCTAACTCCTGTTCTTTATCATTTGATTGGTCTGGACACTTTGAGGCTAAACATTACAATGTGGAGGAGACAAGAGGGGAAAATTTCTTTGTATCCTCTAATGTCTAGACCAAAAGCAATAAAGGCTTGTGCTGTTCTGTGCCCCTCACTGTAATGACATTATTCAGGGCAGAACCTGTCAGATGGGTTGAAAAATGGAAGTTTAGCCTTTTTTAAACTCATTTGCTAAGTTCATTACCCCATGAGACAGGGAAGGGGTTGGAGCCAAGGCATCCTCTAATGTCTTGTTGAATGCTCTTTGATTTCAGTTTTCTTCCAGCTACTGGAATCAGTCAGGAGTTCTGTATTGTCTCATTAGAACTGTCCCAGGAGAGACACTTGGATCATTTTAATTACCAATGGGAAGGAAAATGTATGTTTTATTAGGTCACTCTGAGCCTCCTCTTCTCCAGGCTAAACACCCCCAGTTCCCTCAGCCTCTCCTCACAGGACTTTAATCACTGCTTTGGTGAAGACAAAGCTAAAAGCATCTGAGCACTGGAGTTCTTGCTTCCATTCCCAACACTTTGGGCTGTTCTCATGAGATGGATACACAAGTAAAAAGGACAAACCAAACATCTCTCCATTCATACCAGCAGAGAACAGCACAGGTTTTGCTGACAGCCTATCCAAATGTTTGGGGATGTCTGGGAGAGAGATGACAATGTCTAATCTAAACCTTCCCTGGTGCAGCTTATTGGGCTGAGCAGAAGCAAAGGACATCCCACATGGCATGGAGCTAAGCTGAGCTACTCCTACGAACTGCAAAAAAACCAACTCACAGAGGAAAAGTCAAATCAAGAGCTTCTAAACACAAAGATAAGAGCTATTTCCCAACCCCCTTACCCTCCTGCAGTAGACTGAGAGAACATATTGGAGAAGTCTCACTGTCTGCTGCCACGTGTTCCACTAGTCCCCAGGCATCTGCTGTTAGCCACTTTTGGAGGCAGAAAGATTTGTCTGACCCTCTACAGCCCATCTTATGCTCAAATCATTCATGGAGCAGCACAGTTTGCAATATGATAGCTAAATGTCTCTCTACTTCTTCTGCAATGGCATTCAAGCTCTGAGACCTTGCTTAAAGCCTGGGAGCCACAGACTTGACATCTCCCTGCATTTATTAGCATTCCGTGTGTTTGCCATGGCACAAACGATAGGCTATGGTTGCCCCCAAAGCAATTTGTATGCTAGGACTCAAAGAGAGCCCCAGGCAAGAGCTGGCCTGATTTGAGAGAGTGAGGAAGAATTAAACATCTGAGTCTGTCAAGAGTCGTCACCTTCTAGATCCAGAGATCACTTCCCCCAGATTTGCTTTCTTCACACTCTGCTGAAGGTTATCACCTCTCAAGAAAGAATCAATTCTCTCATTTCTTGATTTGTTGCAACCAAAAAAAGACACTTTTTAGTAAAGATCTACTGGTTAGACTGGATAAACCAAACCCATTCAATTACACTGATGAGGTTAACATCACCAGAGAGATGGATAAGGTGCTAAAAGGAGCAATCTGGTTTAGGAGAGGACAGTCTGTTTTAGAGGATAATATAATGCAGATCATAGAATCATAGATTTTAGGAGTTGGAATGAAGCTTAGAGATCATCTAGTGCCCCAGGTCCCTGCCCTGGGCAGGGACACCTCCCACCAGAGCAGATTGCTCAAGGCTCATCCAACTTGGAATGAAACCCTGCCAGGGTTGGGGCAGCCACAGCCTCCCTGGGCAACCTGGGACAGTGTCTCACCACCCTCACAGGGAAAACTTCTGCCTAATATCTAACCTAGTATCTATATCATATCATATATCATATCAACAGGTTGGAAAGGAGCTCATGCTCAACTAGGGCCAAATAAATCAAGTTTCTCAGAGTTTATCTCCCCAGGTTTTGAGTATCTCCAAGGATGGAGCCCCCAAGCTCTCAGAGCAGCCCTTTCCAGTCGTTGGACATGGTGATTTTGTTTTGTCATTACACCCAAAGAGAACTTCCCATGTTCCAGTGCGTGTGTATTGCTTCAGGGCCTACCACTGTGCACCTCTGAGAAGAGAAACTCGATCTACTTCTTGGGCTCACACTGAATATTTGCAGATAAGATGTCCCCAAGCCTTTTTTCTGCATGATGAGCAGACCCAACCCTTAGCCCTTCCTATTTCATGTGCTCCAGGATCTTGAACCTCTTGGTGACCCTTCACAGGACTCACCCCAGACTTTGTTGCTCTGGGAAGCCCAGAACCAGACATGACACTCCACAGGGGATCTCACAAGTGCTGCTCAGAGGAGAAGAATCACCTCCCTTGACCTCCTGGCTAACACCACCCTGTCCACAATTTGCCATGAGAATGTACTGCTGACTCACATGAACCTGTTGGCTGCCAAACCCTCAACTCCTTCTCTCCAAAGCAGCTTCCCAGGCAGCTGGCACCAACCCACCTCATTGCACAGTGCTACTGAGTGCTAGATGCAGCATTTTAATCATGGCTTGAGTGGTGAGAGCAGTTAAGAGCTCTTACATTTCTTTAAGTTCTCTTAATTAAGGGCTAATTTCACTTCCAAAGCTTTGCAGCATCTCCTGTGATTACCTAGGGAGCTGTGTGTCCTGAAGCACAGTGGTGCCCCCAGACCCTACTTCAGACCACAGAGCTGCCATCAAGTGCTGAGGGAACTGCTAATGCACTCCCTGGGAGGCTTCCCCATGGAACTGCAAGGGGGATCACTCAGGAAAGGAATTCCCTGACACAGAACAGGATCTTCCTTCAGCACAACCCCATTCCAAGCCATGAGGAGGTGCAGACATTCTCCCACGTTATCCTCCAACAAGGAGCAATGTGAACCTGTTCTGTCCTTCTTCTGCCTCTCCCACCCAAGCTCTCTGTAAACGTTCATGCACCAGTAACTGCTGCTGTGTGTTCAGCCATACCACATTCCCTCTGCTTACCAAGAGAACAGCTAAGCCACAGGAAAATACAAACCCATAATATACCCCAAAAATCTTATCATATGGTACCTTGTTCCATCTTGAGTACCAAGGACTCATCTACCTGCACATAGGTGTCATTTGGCACAGCTCACAGAGCTGTCTTTATTCAACAACATATTCAGGCACCTGTGTGGAGAATTCACCTCATGTTTGGGGGTTATGTGGAGAATCCACAGCATGTTTGGGGGGTTTGCTGCATAAAAGCGAAACTAGAACATCCAAAGGACTCTTAACCTTAGTATGTATGAGCTCTCGAGGTGATCAGGATCTCACTGCTTCTATCTCCTTCCTTTTGCCTGATGTGGCACAAATAATTTCAGCTTTAAATGATATCCTGAGTTTATTACCCCTGACATCAGAGAGAAAACCATCCACTATCATCTTTTTCCTTCCTAAGGCTGAAGATTTCTGCCAAGTCATCTCAAACTCTCTTTTCTATTAAGAATAAACTCCACTGCATTAACTCTACTCCATTAACCTTTCCTCTTGGTTAAAGGTTTCTAAACCACTCCAGGGGCTGCTGCTTCCTCATGTTTCATCCTGCATTTATTGTGGAGTGAGAACAGAAACAAGAGGACAGGACAGGGATTAAGAGGCTTCTCAAAATTTATCAGGAGATGCAATATTTTACAGCCATTCAGGCAAGATCTCTGAGCTAGACAATGAGTTTTCCTTATTTGGAGCAGGAGTTGGACCTGTGCTAGAAGAACACAATGAATGGCAACAAATAGAGGAAACCATCAACTAGACCATCACAGCACTGCAAATCAAGAGGGTCCAGCCTAGGTGGCCATCATGGGCTGAGGTTCAGCTCCATGAGGAGATAGATGTTCTTGCCAGTCTCCTACAACTCCATTCCAGACTAAGCCTGAGGTAAACCAGGGTGAAAAATGAGGCTAGTGCCAGGATGGACTATGATGCTCCAGCTCATCACACCTAATCCTTAACACTCCTTAAGAAAAGCTTCCAGGTTTCCCTTTAGGGTGGATTTTTCTTCCTCCTCAGGGACATCTCCCTACACTTCTGTTTCTTGCCTCCCCACACTGCAAAAGGTTCCTTTACAATGAGGAAAGAAGAGGATTTAATTACTTGCTTACTTTACAGCCCATTTCTCATTCTTCCTTGTGCTCCTGGTAATACTTACTGAAAGACAAAGCTATTCATCTTCGCACATTCCCAGCCCAGTGTGGTTTGAAGCAGTTCCCCAGCACTGTCAGAAGAGATATTACTCGCTATAAAAAGCTGCCTCGTTCCCTCAAGTCGTCGTGCTCAAGGCCTGACCCTTTCCTGCTGCAAGATTGGCACCATGATTGCTTACTCCTAGTCACCTGGAACTTTTCCTGCCTTGAAGACATTTTATTGAGGATCACACTGTAGCAGTCAATCACCCTCCCACCACCATATGCTGGTGGAGCAGGAGGGAGCCCAGCGAGGCTGCTCATTGTGCTGGTTAAACTGCAGCTTGGGTGACCTTATGAGAGATATCACACCACGCTCAGCAGAGGGATGGTAGGAGCAGCTGGGACAGCTTGTCGTGTATGTTTCTGCTTGTGAACTTCAGGCTTGTTCTTCTTTGTCCTGTTCTCAGGCTGATTACCTTCTGGCTCATATTTGTTAGCTGACAGCAGCCAAAGCTTTTGTGGTCATGTCCAGCTGGGACATGGTGGGACAGCAAACAGGCTGGAGGGATTGGTCCTGAAGCTGGGTGAGCACTCACGCTGGACCCAACAAAAAGAGCTAATGAAGCAGGGGAATATCAGCCCAGTAAGCACCTCAGAATCAGTGAGGTTGGAAGGGAGCCATGAGAATCCTGCCTGAATCGTGCCACGTCCTCTGCTGAGTAAGTCTTGTTGTTCCCTATGCTGCTTTATCTGCTCCTCCCTTCCCTCCATCCCCTGGGATCTCCCCTCCCCTTTCAATTCCTGCAGATGTTTTTCCCCATAGGCTGAGGATCACCAGCTCCATCCTACCCCCTTGCATCCATCACCCCTTGCCCTGAGGCTATTCCTGAGCCTGGAGAGAGATCCACTCCCTCTGGAGAAGCTGGAAACCTGCCTGAGGACAGCCTCAACCAGTGTTTCCTTGCTGGTTTTCCATGCTCAGTCACAGGGAGAACTGCCAGCCTTGGCTCCATGCAAATCACGTATGCACATGCATGTACAAGGAGTCTGAGCAGGCAAGTAATTACCTGCAGGAGGGAATGGGGATTTATTTCTGTGCCTGGAGAAGATGGATCTGAACACCCATGGGTTTTGGAAGGATTTAATAACTCCTCCTTGGGATAGGAATACCTGCCCTGTAAGGCTGAGCGGTCACGTAGGCAGTGTGACTTGATTACTGACTTCCCAGGGCTGGTGCACAGTAAACTGGGTCTGTGCTACTCAATAAAGCAGGACAGAGCTCACCTCCTGTTTCAGGGAGCACAGCTCTCTTCCACACAACTAAGCCTTTTTTCCCCACAGCCTTGCCCATCCTGCCTGATGGGATGCCCTCAAGCCATGCTTGGACATAGACTGTGGCATTGCTTGGATGATTTTGGGCTAAACCAGAGTCACTGAGCAGTCTAGCAAAGCCTGGGGGTGGCTGTAAACAGCAGTCAGACTAGTGCTCTAGCCCTGTTTAGCTGCCTGGTTTAGGAATAGCTTCAGTGAACACTCTGCCCTGTTCTGCCCAGCACCACATCCTATGGGGGAGTGAGCACACTTGGAAGAACTAGCCCTGGATCTGAGCAATCCTTATTTTTTCCTGATCTCCAGACAGGTCAGATGCCTGAAAAGGTCTTCAGACAACTTGGAGTCATCAACCATCAAGTGCCATGATACTGCAGACAAAAGATGTGACCCTTTCCTGCCTTGTAAGAGCAACAGATTGACAGAATCACAGAATCTATTGGGTTGGAAAAGACCTCTGAGATCACCAAGTCCATGACCAAACATCATCATGTCAAGGCCTCATCCAGTCTTGCCTTGAACACCACCAGGGTCAGGGCAGCCACCACTTCTCTGGGCAACCTGTGCCAGTGTCTCACCACCCTTAAACAACTTTTTTCTAATATCTAAGCTAAATTTCCCCTCCTTCAGTCTGAATCACCTCCCTTGACCTGCTCACAATCCTCGGGATGCAGCCCAATGTGCCAGTGTCTCACCACCCTTAAACAACTTTTTTCTAATATCTAAGCTAAATTTCCCCTCCTTCAGTCTGAATCACCTCCCTTGACCTGCTCACAATCCTCGGGATGCAGCCCAATGTTATGGAATCGTTACGTTATTTAGTCAGCTTTAAGCCAGTCCTTTGATGTTGAGGAGCCTGATCTCCAGTTTGGGCTGCTGGCCAGGCTGGTGATAGTGGAGCAGTTGGCAGCAGCCTGACCTGTCACACTGGGTCACAACTCCTAATGCTGTTCCAGGGAGCTCCCTTGGATTTTAACACAGAAATTTTCTGGATTTTCTGGCTATGGAGACACAGTCTGCAGGGAACCCCATGCACTGCTGCAGACAGGTGAACTTCCACACACCAGGTTCTTCGCCCTTACTTCCCCCAATTCATGCACCATTTGGCCTGCCCTGAATGACATGTTAAGTGGTTAAAAAACTTCCTGGGCTTGATTTTCCTGCAATTCCATTATGTTCTTTCACATTAGTTGAGCCAAATTATATTTAGAAATGTTAAGAGTGGTTTTCAGAGAATTTAGAGTCAGGAAATGTTACCCAGAGGGAATACAGGAAGAGCAATCATTAAGGATCCTTGTCATTAGACTTTTAACCTTCGTGCTTCCCCTGGCTCTCCCTGCCAGGCAGCTCCAGCAAGGATCATTCTTCCTACAGCTTGTTCATTTATCTCTCTCTTTCTGCTCTGACTCAAGTCAAACACCAATTAATGCTATTAAAGCAGAGCTGTTATGTAGGAATCTTCAACAGAAGCATCTTCTCCCTGCTTTAGCCCTTTTCTCTGGCTCTTCAAATCCCAGCAGTGCTCTCCAGACAAGCTGCTTTTTCCCAAACTACATCAGGCAGCCTGGAGGTGTTTTGCTCTTCCTGGTGACCCAGTGTGACAGGTCAGGCTGCTGCCAACTGCTCCACCTTCACCAGCCTGGCCAGCAGCCCAAACTGGGGATCAGGCTCCTCAACATCAAAGGACTGGCTTAGAGTTGACTAAATAACGATTCCAAGTGATAACACTGGGCTGCATCCCAAGGAGTGTGAGCAGCAGGTCAAGGGAGGTGATTCTACCCCTCTACTCTGCTCTGGTGAGACCCTGTCTCTGTTTGAGAGACAGGTGTCTGCCAAAAAGGCAGGAGCCTCCCTTGGAATAGACAGATGCAGCCCCTCTCCCTCCGAATTACTATAATTCCAAAATTAAGGGGCTATTGTGCAAAAGTGCATGGGGGAAAATTCCTTAAAGCAAAAGGGGAGCTCCTAAAAAACCCTAACAGACCCACCTGGAATACTGCACACAGTTCTGGTGTCCTCAACGTAAAAAGGACATGGAACTGATAAAGCAAGGCCAAAGGAGGCCACAAAGCTCCTCAGAGCACTGAAGCACCTTCCCTAGAGGACAAGCTGAGAGAGTTGGGGCTGTTCAGCCTGGAGAAGAGAAGTTTGTGTGGAGACCTCAGAGCAACCTGCCAGGATCTGAAGGGGCTCCAGGGAAGCTGCAGAGGGACTCTGTATTAGGAACTGCAGTGACAGGACAAGGGGTAATGGGTTCAAACTGAAGGAGGGAAAGTCTAGGTTGGATGTGAGAAAAATGGGTTTTTTACTCTAAAGGGTGATGTAACACTGGCCCAGGTTGCCCAGGGAGGCTGTGGCTGCCCCAACCCTGGCAGGGTTTCATTCCAGGTTGGGTGAGCCTTGAGCAACCTGCTCTGGGGGGAGGTGGCCCTGCCTAGGGCAGGGGATGGGGCTGGATCATCTCTGAGCTCCATTCCAACTCCCAAAATTCTAGGATTCAGGACAGTGTCTCCTTTTAGAAGTATTCCTTAAATGAAGAGGGCAGGACCATCTGCTTCCCTACCCCAGCTGGCCCAAAACAAACACTTGTGACTTCTATCCCAGCAGACTTCCCTCTCCCTATTCCTGCCTACTCATCAGCTGTGGGGACCTCAACTCCCACTCCCAGATCTGGGATGGGTTTAATTTCCTTTGCTCTGCAGAGCTGTGAGTTTGGACACCAAGCAGAAAGTCTAAACTGTGTCTAACTATTGGCATTTGACAGGTCTCTGAGCAGCTCACGATACTTTGACCAAGACAAAAGAAATAAACACTGGAGGTGAAGAGTGAGGCATTTGAGAGACTCCCTGGAATCAAAACTCTCGGAAAAAGCAGGAGAAAGAGAGAGACATATTAAGCAGTACTTTTCCTGCACTTGCAAAGTGTGGATGCCTCCAGCAAATGGAAGGCAGTCAGGAGGTGACTATTTCTGTCAACTGCTGGTTGTGAATCACTTGATACCTTTAATGGCTTTCACTTAGCTCAGGCAGAAGAGGCCAATGACAAAACATTGAGAGAAAAATCTCAAGAGCTATTCACTTTGGACAAAAATGAAACTTGGGAGGGAAAGATGAAGTATTAGCTTATTTTCCTGATGTGAGAAAGGGCAAAGAAAAGAAGGCAAACAGGGAAGAGATGGTGAATTGCTATAAGGATGAGCAACGATTTGGGAAAGATATCAATGAAATAATGTAATGATGTTGCACAAGGGACTGGGATTAACACAATATCTAGGAATAGTGCTCTGAAAGATCTAGAATTACCCCAATTCACTCAGAAAATGGCATTTTCATGGTCCAAAATGAAGACATGAGAAGATGAAGATCCTCTGTGAGATTAGAGGTATTGATGAAGAAATGAAGGCCCAAGGAGGCTCAGCAGTGTTTCTGATTATCACTGAACGCCCCACAAATCTGTGTGGATGTTGATGGGAGCTTGGAAAAGACATAAAGGATTTGTCTGTATTGTTAGAAGAGACGGGAATAGCACAAGCCTTAGCTCCTATATCAGAGTCATAGATTGTTAAGGGGTTTGGAATGGAGTGCAGAGCTCATCCAGCCCCAACCCCTGCCCTGGGCAGGGACACCTCCCACCAGAGCAGGTTGCTCAAGGCTCATCCAACCTGGAATGAAACACTGCCAGGGTTGGGGCAGCCACAGCCTCCCTGGGCAACCTGGGCCAGTGTCTCACCACCAGAACAGCAAAAAAATCTGCCTAATACCTAAACTAACTTTCCCCTCTCTCCATTTCTCCCCTGATCAGTTCCAGCCTAACCTGAAAGTGTGAAGAAGCATGTGATGCTCAGCAAGTTTAGGACAGAAGTACAGGAGAGTGTCTCACCACCAGAACAGCAAAAAAATCTGCCTAATACCTAAACTAACTTTCCCCTCTCTCCATTTCTCCCCTGATCAGTTCCAGCCTAACCTGAAAGTGTGAAGAAGCATGTGATGCTCAGCAAGTTTAGGACAGAAGTACAGGAGATTG
>NW_008666581.1:41373-69333 GCF_000695815.1 Acanthisitta chloris | reverse complement strand
CCTACACAAGGTGCCCAGCCCATCCCTCACTGCTGCCTCCCCAGCCCAGCTCTTGGAATGCAAACTACTACCAGGCCTTGTTCACTGCCTTCCCTGCTTTTCATCCAAATTAAAACTCAGCTAATCTCATTAATGAGCTCACCCTGGTGCCACCGTGTTCTTTGGCTGCCCCCTAACATCATTAGGGACTTAGCCAGGGAAAAAAAGGGCATTGCTCCATGCTGGGAATGGAGAATTAGGGCAAGGGTTTGGTGTGCTTTGCAACTGTGCCCAGAATCGCTTGTTTGTGTGCAATTAGTGGCTCTAATCTCCCTCTCACTATCACTGGAGCAGTGTACAAGTGTGGGGATGGGTGTCTGCAGTGCACCAGAGGAGGTGGAGAGTGTTCAGATGACAGGAGAGTGGAGTGAAGAGATCTCAGAGTGGGCACGACCCAAGATATTTAGGCATGTCACCAACTGGGGTATTAGTGACAGAGCATAGCTGACAAGGAGGTGGCTGGGGTACAAAGACACTAAACATGCTCCTTGGAAGGGACAATAGAGCTTCAAATCATCCTCCCAAGGTACAGGCATGCAGGGCCATGTCACACTGACAGAGAGGAGGAGCTGGGAATTATTTCCATCCCTGTCTTCTTAAAATAAAATAGAAAGGGAAAAAAAGAGCGAGAGGAAAAGGAAGGAAAATAGAGGAAAAGAAGGACAAGACTTCTTTTATACCTCCAACAAATTGAACTGGGTAAACTGCTATCCTGATATGCCATTGAGCTTCCAATATTAATGCAGCTTGACAAGCACTTCTGTTAGCAGAAGTCACAAAGTTTGGTTTCCTACAATGATTCAGCCTCATGTCTAACAGTAGCTGAATTATACTTCTCCAGTACTTTCAGCCTGGACAAGAGAAGACTTCAGGGAGACCTCAGAGCAGCCTTCTAGTACCTAAGGGGCTTACAAGAACACTGGTCATGGACTTTTCACAAGGGCATGGAGTGATAGGACAAGGGGGAATGACCTTCAGCTGGTGGAGAGCAGGGTTAGATATTAGGAAGGAATTCCTGGTTGGGAGGTGCTGAGGCTCTGGCACAGGGTGCCCAGAGCAGTTGTGGCTGCTCCTCCCCTGGGAGTGTTCCAGGCCAGGTTGGATGGGGCTTGGAGCAGCCTGGGCTGGTGGGAGGTGTCCCTGCCCATGGCAGAGGGTGGGACTGGATGATCTCTAAGCTCCATTCCAACCCATAAAATTTTCTGATTCTATGAAATGCTTTTCTTTTTTCCCCAGCTACAATTCTGCTGCCCCTTTCCAGTTCCCCTCCAAGTGCTCCCTCCCTCCTGAGACAATGCAGTTAAGCATGGGAAAAGTGCTACTTAACATTGAAATTCATCATTAATTCCTCTGTCTTTTATTGTCGTAACATTAGCCATAATGAACTCTTCTTGCTCTGATGTCGATTTGGTGTGTCACTTTCCCTGGAAGTGCTTCATAACTTAGCATTAATTAATGGTGACTTTTCACAAATTGTATTACAGAGCTGATAGCACTTCTGGGTAACTAAGTGTCACCAACTGCAGCCATCAAAGTGGCTGCAGGAGCCAGGCCTCATGCAGGATTTATTGCTGTGTCACACAGAGACATCACCTCTGCACCTGTGTGGGAGAGGAAGGAGAGTTCATGGCTTGGGAATTTAACTTGCTTCAATTCTCAGCTCTGCAATCGACTTCCAGCACAGCCTTGGGTAAACCAGTGAAGGTGTTTGTACCATTCCATGGTGCCACAGGCGTGGCTGCAGGAGGACTGGGGCAGATGAGAGCTGTGGGGGTGGGTGATTTAGTCCTGTTCAGGAGCTCTGCTCTTCCCTGGAGCTGCCTGCACTCCCATGATGTCTGCAAGGTTCCTCAGTTTGCAAAGTGCTGTAGATTTCAGCTCACTTCATGGAGCTTGGGATTCCAAAGGATCTGCCCAGCTTTGCTCACCCAGACCTTGATATGTCACTGCCTGCTCCCAAACTCAGCTGGGAGGACATCCTGCACTGGCAGCAAAACCAGGGGAGTTTGCCCTGAAGTTGCACATACAGATCCCTTTATCACCCAACAGAGTTTGGATTACCCAAACAACAACAAGATTTCACTCCAGAAGGCAGAAAGTCACAATTCGCTGGTTATTGAAAGAGCCTGAAGGGAAAAGCTCATCTACAGGTTTAACATCAAGGGCTAAGACTTGGGTCCCAGAGGGAGACATCTACATTTAGGTGTCTCTCAGCAGGTGTCTCTTGCCTGTTTGAGCTCTTGGGGTGGCCACCGGAGATGCAGTGTCTGACTACACAATAACTTGCCTAAGAGCAAAAGATAAAATAACAGACCAACTTCCATCAGCAGTAGTAAAGACACTGAGAGGAAAAAGCTTTGCTCTAAGTCCCAACACTGTTTATCAGATCAAACTGTGCCTTTTGGCCTCACAGGACTGAGGCTCCAGACCCAAATTTAGCACTGCTCTGTGCTTTCAACATAAGCTAATGCTAAACAGACCTGTTTTCCTTAGAGAAGAGACTCATGCACCTTCTCCCCAGACATTAAAAGTGCAGGGAGAGGCTGGTGTGTAATGACTTCACCTGCCAGGTACTAAAGCAGCTACCACCTGTCAGTGTCTTCAGATGTGCTCCTAAGCCTTAATTAAGAGCTGCTCTTTGTTTAATTTCACACCTTCCCTCCCCAGCCCCACACAGCTCCTTCCTCCCTTTCTGCTTTGTTTCAGCAGACAGAAGCCAGGCCCAGAGAGAAACCTTCCAAAGTCAATCAAAAATTCATTTCAGGTGGCAGCCAAGTCACAACTTCTCATTTATTCATCTGGTGGCTTCTAAACTCATCAGAGAATCACAGTATCACAGACTCAGGCAGGCTGCAAAAGAACTCGAAGATCATCAAGTCCTACCCTTCCTTAGCACTGCCAAGGCCACCACTAACCACATCCTCACTCATAACTCAACACCATCAACACCATCATGAAGCTCCAGACAACTGAAACAGCCCCCAACACATGGGGCTACCCCAACACCTCTTCTCCCTTACCTGTCCCTCCTGAAGAGTTTCCTGCCATCCCTTGCAGCTCTCCAGTTGGGTGAATCATCCCATCACATGTCCATGGGGGCAGCCCAGACACCATTTTCCTGCTGCACACAGACTTTGCAGCTGCTCCTCTTGGCTGCCCATGGCTGGAGCAGGAGGAGCCAATCAAGCATTGGAATCAGTTTAACTAGTAGCACCTCTGTGAAAGGGATTAGCTGCTCTGCCTGGCTGGGTGCTCCACCAAATCAACCTGCATCTGTGAAACCTGTCACCTCACTTGTGCCTCTGACTCCATACTTGGGTTGGTTAAGATAATGATAATTAATTAAGAAACTGCTTTAGATTGCATCTTCTCCTGGATGGGCTTAATCTGGCATTTCCTTAGGGAGCTGATTTTCCAGGCTGGCTGTGAATTTATTCTTTGCTGCTGAATTACATGATGGTGTTTGCATGGTTTCAGGGTCACAGCTAGAGCAGGGAAAGCATAGGAGTTAAAGCAGTGGAGCTGGTTTAGGATTGTGTCCAAATCCCATAAATGCCACATGTGACTTCAGATAAGTCACTTAATCACCCTTTCTCACACCCTATATTTACCAGATCAGGCAAGGCAAGCGGATTTACAAGGATGATTCATCCCAAAAAGGGCCAAGGGACATCGCTTCTATTCCTGACTGCACTCTGAAACTTGGGTAAAGTCACTTTACTCACACCATCCCAACTTCCCAGCTGCAGAGGGAGGGCACATCTGCTCACTGCTGAAACCTGATGCAAGACACTCTCCTGCAGGCACCCCCAGCCTTCAGCATCCTTTGGAGAGCTTTGTGCATGGTGGGTTTCAGTGGGGAATCATCCTTCTGGGCTCAAATGGGGAGGTAACACCTGCAGGGAACAGCTCTAAATCATCAGTTCCCCACAGCAAGGTTTAGGCAGCAACTAGCTATGAGTTAAGTCCTTGGTGCTAAAAGAAGGGATAAGCCTGAACTTCTATAAAGTGGAAATAAAGACTTCTCTGAGAAATTGTCTCCTGCACATGGGAAGCAGGAAGGAGTGAATATACCCAATAAAACTCCCAGTAACATTTGCAATGCACTGTCTGACTTGTCTGGCCTTGAAAATGACAAGGACAAGAGCATCTGGTTCCTTGTACCATGGGCTGGTCATGTCAGCCTGGGATCAGCAAGAATCTGCTTCTTGGCATGCACATCTAGCTCCTAGAATTTGTGTTCATCTGCAGGTGGAGAGTGAACCTGCAAGGAGCAGCAAGACAGGGTTGGGATGGGAGCGAAATGTTGAAGGAAAAGAAGCAGAGCAGGATTTGGGATGAGCAGATCAGACAAAATTGTAACTTGGGTCAGACATAAGGGAAGTTGCCAGGAAGAGAGAAGGTTGTGTGGAGAGCTCAGAGCAACCTGCCAGGAGCTGAAGGGGCTCCAGGGAAGCTGCAGAGAGACTCTTGGGTAGGAACTGCAGGTACAGGACAAGTAGCAATGGGGAGAAATTGAAAGAAGGGGAAAGTTAGTTTAGATATTAGGCAGAATTTTTTGCTGTTCTGGTAGTGAGACACTGGCCCAGGTTGCCCAGGGAGCTGTGGCTGCCCCAACCCTGGCAGTGTTTCATTCCAGGTTGGATGAGCCTTGAGCAACCTGCTCTGGTGGGAGGTGTCCCTGCCCAGGGCAGGGGTTGGGGCTGGGTGATCTCTAAGCTCCATCCCAACCTCTTAACATCCTACAAAACATACTACAAAGAGCCTGAGGGAAGTCCTGGGCATACTCACGCACCAGGACCAGCAGCCCCCGTGACTACTCAGATCTTGTCCAGCAAGGACTGACATCTCCCTTTGAGCAGATGTCTATCTCTGGAGCTCCTCAGTGTACATCTATGAAGCAGTTTGTTCTTGTGACACAGTGATTGCTCGAGGTGAATTGCAATTACCATCCAAGCACAATGAACTTCCACTTAGGAAACGAGAGGCTGGAGCTAACCAACAGCTCTGCTCAGAGGGACTGGCCTCCTCCTGGGAGAAAAAGGCTCCTGAGAAGCTAATAGCTCCTCTTTCCAAAGGGCTGTGTGCCCACAGCAGGGCTTTTTTTTTGAAAGGATGCTCAGGTGTTAAACAGAGAGGAGATTTTGAGTTGTTCTTTTGCCAAGCAGTGAGACAAACAGGAGTATTCCTGGACTGGAGCTGTCCCACTCAATAATCCCACAGGCACAGGGGGAAGGTCTCTCCCACATCCTATCCCCACACTGAGGAATTAGAAACTGGAAGAAATTTGGATGAAAAAATCCCCGCACCAAAACCAAAAGTGTGTGAAATCTCTGATGTTGGTGGTGCACATTTTGGGGTTTAATCCTACAAGATCTCCAGTCTCAAACACACACAAGAGTCTCCTCTCACCCCCTCCCTGCCAACTTTCACTGCAGGCCTCAGGATGGAGGGAATTGCAATCCTGCAAAGCCAAGAGTCCAAGGATGTCCCACAGAGACACCCCAGAAGGTTCCCATATGGTGGAATAAGCTGCTGGAACAGCTTTCCTGGCAGCAGCCACAGTCCACAGTTGGAACAAACCTGTCCCAAAGCATCTCACCTCCCTCCTGCATGCCAAGCACAGCTGAGCCATAGTCCTGCCTCGGAGCAGCCCAGGAGTGGAGCCAGCACTGGAGCTCATCAGAGCCCTGGAGTGAACTGTGAACTGGTTTGGTTGCACACAGGTCAGTTCTCCAGCAGACAGGAATGCTTCTTATGTGGAGAAGACTCTCCAGAGTGCAGGGAGAGTATGGACATCTGATGGGCCCATTCCTCAAGCAAACCCAGGATAAGGAGATGCATTCAAGCTACCAAATGCACTCAGTCACTTGTGGAGGCAACCAGTGCTTTGGGGCAGTATTTTTCCTCACCCCAGACCTCAAAGCCTGAGTTTGCATCCCTTGAAGGAGTGCTGAGTCTACTCATGAAACAGGACAAGGATGGCAGGTCATTGTCCCTCCTTTCTTGCATCCTGGTCTAGCCCCATATGGCACAGAGACTGGTGCTGAAGGACAACAGAAGCTCTGAACTGCTGGAATTGCAACTCCTGAGTGGTTTCATCTTGCCTACCCCTGACCTCACCTCACCTGGCTCTGCCCTTTGCCTATCTGGGTGTTCTCAAAGGGTCACCTGCAGTGCAGTCCCTACCCTAGCATGCCGTCATGGTCCTGGTAGAGATGGGAAGGGCCTGACCTCTTTAGAGCTTCTGCACAGCCTTCAGCCTGGCTGACTCTGCCTCATCTTCTTCCTCAGTTTTCCTCCCTTCTTTGCTGAAAACACAATTCCTGGACAATAATTACCAGACAACATGTACATGAGAAGGTTTTGTTCTTTGGCCTCCTCAACAGCTCTTTTCAGAGGCTTTAACTGGCCAGAAAATTTGAACCTCTTTCCTGTAGCGTGCAAAGTCCACTGCTTTGATTTGTCTCCCAGGATGGGATTCATTTTACCTAATCTTTGATGTCTACCACGTTGATCATCTGCAGCTGAGCTAGTCACCTTCAGTTCCCTTTATAGTCTGCAGAGAGAAACAAGCCCTGCCAGGGCATGAGTCATCTGACCTATTTGAGATGTCTACTTTGGAATGAGATTAATCATGCCCTGGAAGTACCTGTTTTGCTCCAGCTAAAGCAGGAGTCTAGACAACCAGCTCAGGTGAATTCAACCCCAATGTCTTTTTAGGTGCTCATCTCTTCAGGATCACTGCTGCCATGAACCCTGCAGCAGTTTGCTCAGTCCTGCTTTGGCTGATCTGTCCTTTGGCCCATGCTGTGTGATGACAGCTAATGATGAGCAGTGTGACCTAATGAGAGCAAGGGCTGCTGTTGTCTCCTGAAATTGCAAAGCTCACTTCTGCCCTTCAGAGGAGGTGGGAGAAGGTGTGTGAAGGTACCAGACTAGGCAGCTACACTTGGGTGCTGGTCGTGGGTAGCTTTGGGGGTATTTTTATACTGCCCAGATGGTGAGGATCCTGCTCAAACAGTGCAGGAGAGACAGCAGGGAGCATAAGTAACTTAAGGCTCTGTTCAAACTGTAAAATGTTGAGCATCCTGGTTGTGCTCTGTCTGCTTTTCCTGACAGTGCTGGCTCCCAGCCTTGACAGAATCAAGGCTCAAATTGGGAAGCAGGAGGAATTCGAGAGCCCCAGAGCTGACTCTGTGCCAGGGAACAACTCTTCAGAGCATGCAGTGCCCCAGCCATGCCCCATCCATCCTGCTGACCACAAACACCCACACAGACACCACCTTTGCAAGGAGTTCAGGCTGTGCAAGGGGCCCAAGTGTTGGAAGCAAAGTGCCATGTGCTCCGCTCAGGTCCCTGGGCTGACTGGTGCAGAGAACACCACAGCACACATCTGCTGGGATCTCCAGACACACAGCTAAGAACTGCCCCCAATACATGTGCTGAAGGACTGGACTGAAAGCTGCTCAGCATGCCCATACCTCATCCATCCAGGGCACCTAACACATCCACTGGAGCCACAGTGATGTGTGCACTCATTGCAGTGTCCAGGTGCACGAAAATCTGCCTTCCAGCACCATCCTCCTCCTCATCCTCCTCAGCAGCCACCTCAGACAGGAGCCTGAACTGCATTAATTAGCTGCTGTTTGCTCTCTCCAGGTCTCACATTATCCTTGGAATACTCATCTGAATCTGGTGGCCAAACAAATTAAAACTAATGAGGCCATTAAGGGTCATATTCACATACAAGGTATATGGGAGAGCTTCTGGAAGAGGTTTTCTTACCAGACTAGGCACGTGCTGTGCTGTGTGCTGCTGGCAAGGCCTGACTTCCAAACAGCCTTGGAGAGAGCAGGAACAGATGAAATAGGATCAATCAGGTTGGAAGAGACCTCAAGGATCATCAAGTCCAACCCCACAGTGGTTACTAGACCATGGCACTAAGTGTCACATCCAGTCTCACCCTGAAAACCTCCAGGGATGGTGAATCCACCACCGCCCTGGGCAGCACATTCCAATGACTGATCACTCTCTCTGCAAAAAAAATCTTTTCGTAATATCCAACTTAAACCTCCCCTGGCAGAGCTTGAATAGAAGGTGCAGGGATGATCCAGTAGCAAATGTGGGATGTGGCAGCACCCTGCTGCCTCCTGGGGTGCTGGAGGATGGCAAACATGGGTTGGATGAAGGATGAGAGGATTTGAGTGGATGGATAGAATCTGGCACGCAACATCTGATCTCCCTACATGAGTCACTTGACCTCTGCTGGTGAATGGGTTTGGGGCTTCAATCCAGACTTCAAGCAGAAGGTCATCTGACTAATTCCTGTGCAGGTGGTTATCTAGCCATGAAGCCAAGGAAGCAGAGGGAATGGGATGAGAAGCCAGATGCATCCTCTCTCTCCTGTGCCTTTGGCTACAGACATGCTTGCAGAGCTGGCCCAGGAGCCCCCGTGGGTGAGGCTGTTGCAAGAGCCAAATGTGATGGGAAGAATCACATTAGAGAAGAAATACAACTGCTACAGAATTGGGGATGGGTCCTCTAAGGGACACAGGCCACAACAGAAAATTCACTCCTGCTGAGATCAGCACTGTCCCACAGAGGGAAGTGCCAGTCCCCGATGTCTCCCTGAAAATGGGGGGAAAAAAATCATGGAATCATAGAATTTTAGGGGTTGGAATGGACCTTATGGATGGTCTAGTCCCAGCCCACTGCCCTGGGCAGGGACACCTCCCACCAGAGCAGATTGCTCAAGGCTTTATTCAATCTGGCCTTGAAGTGATGCCACCCCTTTGAAACAAGAACCAGAGCATTTATTCCTGCTCCTCCTCTGCCTTTGAAACACAGGTGATGGGTAGAATAGAACCATTTCAGTTGGAAAAGACCTTTAAGATCATCAACTGTTCCCACAGCACTGCCAAGGCCACCACATCTGCATGTCCCCAGATACCACATCTGCATGGTTTTTTGCCTAGTCCATGACCCTTGGCAGCCTCAGTCCAGTGGCTTTGTGTCTTGCTCACCAGTAGCAACTTGGAACTAGGTGGATTATTCACTCCAGAACAACTTCTTTCTTGCATGCTGCTGGATTTCCCTCTTGTGGGATATCTGGCAGGAGGCTGTGGTTTTCTGAGATTTATTTCTTTTCCCTTTTTCTTTTGTACTGAGTTTCTCTCCTGCTGCAGACGTAGCACAGGCAAGAGACTATTTGCCATTCCATCTGGTGATGCACCCAACAGAACTTCTAAGGTGTCACTTTTAGGCCTTTTTTTGCAGGAATGAACACTTAAAGAAGAAGTTTTACAATGTGTTTCCCACAAGCATTTATGCTAATGAAGAGAGCATTTACAGAAACCTTCAGAAAAGAGCACTGAATCATCCCTACTTGTCTTGTTTGCTGGAGATTATCCAACACTGAGCTAATGCTTATGCTTCTTTGCAGGGCTAGAAGGTCTTAGGAGCATCTCCAGAGGTTTTTCTGCTTTCATAACAGCACTTGAAATCTATGTCTTGACCAACAAGTAGCACTGCTAGTTTTTGAGGATAAAATCACAGCTAACCTCTGTGCTTGGATGGCTCAGGTGATGGTACTCAGGCCACAAAGCTTTTCACCTCTGTCCTGCCAGCCCAAACGTGGTCTCAGGTGACATCAAGAGGAAGCCACTGTCATCTCATCATACAAGAGTGGCATTTTATGGGACACTGAGCAGCTCTTAAGGTTCTCAGTGAAGGACTTAGTGATATAATAGGCAACAGGGAGTAAAATCTTCTCTCACAACCAGAGGTAGTTTGCGGCTCTAAGTCAACATCAAGGCTTAAAGTCAAGTTGATACTAAGGGAATCATTTGCAGTGGTGACTTTCTTTCCAGAGACACAGCAGGGAAGAGAGGACCTACATATACAAAATACGTGTCCTTCATAGAATCACAGAATGCTTTGGGTTGGAAGGGACTTTAAAGACCATCTAGTTCCATCCCCCCCCGCCATGGGCAGAGATGCCACCAAGAAGAGTGGCTTTTGAGAGGAGCAAAGCCAGCTTCCCAGGAATTTAATGGGCAGAAAAGCAACACAGAGCTTAGAGAGTCTGTGAAAGACACCAAACCTCCTCCACCACACAGCTGAGCAACCTCCAGATGCCTCAGCCTGGTGCACAGCAGAGCTGTGAGAAGGGTTTCATATCTGCCTAACCACCTTGCCACAGCTTCCAGCAACTCTAAGCAAACAGGAGGAAGAGAAAAGAACTGCCCTGATGGGAGAGAGAGTTAACTTTTAGGTTGTGTGAGGAATAGCCGAGCTGGATGTCATTGTGCTGCACAAGTGACCTACTTTCTCTTTATCTGGCTTATCTCTGTTTGCATTGGTTTATTGATGGCAGGAGATAGTGCTAAGTGAGTGGTGCTTCCAGAATACAAATGAAGGTGGAATGCAGCCCTTCTGCCCGGGAAAAACTCTGGCAGAGACCAGGAGCAGTGCCTCCACTCAGCTCCTGGCAATTAGCAGGCAGCACTAATGCAAGGAGGTGATGGGCTCCGAGGCAGTGACCACAGCAGTGTTAGTGCTGTGCCTTCTAATGAGCAGGCAGAAATTAGGCAACGAGCCCTGCAGGCAGACTGGAAGGGGGAGAAACGCTGGTTTAGTCCCACAGAAAGCCTAGTCTAGATGGGGTAGAGTTTTCCCTTGGTTTTCATCAGGCTTGGAGAGCATGGGGAGCAAAGTTAGCTGCTGGAAAACAGCAGCTCCAAGGGAAATAGCAGATTGTCTTTAAGAGGGACATTGAGCTGGAAAACACCTGCAGGTTTCTGTCTCCCATTTTCTGCCCCAGCTCTGTTAGCCCAGTGTTGCCATGGCTCTCCACGAGGGCAGGAGGCTTTGCTGCTGGTGTGCTCTTCATCCCTCTGCGAAAGCAACAGCTCTGAGGTTAAGCCTGTAAAAACACAGAACCCAGGGCCAGGGAAACAGCTGCTAGCACAGTCCCTGGCACAGCTCTGACCAATGCCACCAGAACCCTGACAACCCTGGGAAGGCTGAGGAGCTAATATTTACACTGCCTGAGCCCATCAGGCCATGGTGGAGGAGAGGAAAAGGAGATATATGCACATAAATAACTGTAGTATGTGCACTCAGAGCATATGCCCTGTTATGTTTCATTAGACGTGTACCTGTGCCTATGAAAAGTTTCCTTAGCCACATCAAAAGTGCTTTAGCCCACATGGAAAGTACATGGACTGCAACAGCCTTGGTGCCCCAACTCCCATGTTGGTGCTCAACATCCTTTTGCTTTTCAAGGAATCCCAGAACAGTTTGGGTTGGAAGGACCTTAAAGATCATCTAGTTCCATCCCCTGACCTGGGCAGGGACCCCTCCCACCAGCCCAGGCTGCTCCAAGCCCCATCCAGCCTGGCCTGGAACACTCCCAGGGATGGAAGGTCCACAACCATTCTGGGCAACCAGAGAGGCTGCAACAATATCTGATGTTCAACTTGGGCAACATCACAAAAAGAGCTAACAACAGTAATTCAGAAGGACACAAACTTTAAGACCAAGGGATGCCATCTCACCCTGAATCCCTCCCTTACCTGCTGGTTTCACCTGGAACTTCAGCTGTGCAGAGTTTTTCCACAGGGATGAAATCCCTCCTCCAAGCCAAATCAGGCTGAGACCAAGGGACAGCCCTACACTCCTGCCCTCTCCACGCCTTCCCTCATCTCCAGCAAAGCCCCAAAGAAGCACTGACCTGGCTCCACATCTAGTTTCTAGGGTCCTGCTTCCCACCTCACAGGACTGGTGCCAGGCTTGGCAAGAACTCATCCTCTCCTCTCCTTCTCCCTCTTCCCTTGCAGGAGAGAGTGCCTGCCACACCTGGGTGTGCTAATCAGCTCACAGCACACTCAGTAATTGCCCTGGAGGACCCAGGGTGCAGGTGTGGTGGGGAGACAGGGGCACACATGAAATGAGATTCTTGTTTTCCAAACAGAGACCAAAATTTAATTAGAGCCTCAAGAAATGGTTATTAAAACCCTCTTTGCTGTGCTGTTTTCCCTCCCCCCATTGTCTCCCAGCCCTGTGCATTATTGAATCATCAGCTCCTCTTGTCTTGTTTGGAAGCTTTCAGGAAAAGAGATGATGCAGAAAACTGCAAACACAGTTTGGACCCAAACAGTGTCTTCCCCTTCTCTCCTCCTTTTTCTTTCACTGTAAACTTTCCTTTTCCTTCTGGTCAAAAGAGGTAGCAGAGCATCATCACCCATATTTTCTGTCTGGTTTGATTCCCAGACAAGCAGGAATTCCCAATCCTCTGCACAGGGAACAGAGAGAAGGAAGGGAAAAGGGAATTTGCTGCTGTCTGTAGGGCAGTATGTCCCTATGAGGTGTGTTGGAGCCCAAAGAGGAACACTGCTTACTGTAACTCTCCTTGATGGGCTGAGAGACATCCTCTGCCTCCAAACATGTAACTCAGGGTACCAGGTCCTCTCTTGATCTTCCTCTCACAATACATGGGAGAAAAGAACGAGGAGAACTTTCCTTCATCTTCCTGCAGCACTCCTGCCCCAGCAAAACACCTCTCCCTCCACCCCCCCTTCCCACCTGTGCTCCAAAGGGTCCAAAAATGTACTTAAAAGGTAGGAGTTAAATCCTGTCCATGTCCTGCTTCACTGCAAAGCTGTTCAGGGCATAGGGCACTAAGAAAGCTTTGCTACTACACCAATATTCATTAGCACACCATGTTAGCCCTGGGCATGCATCAAAAATGTTAATCGGCTGTTTCCCCCTGCCCTGCTCCCAGCTTTAATCCCTCTATCAGCATCCCTAAAGGTTTGACATATGCACCCCAAGCCTGCTCTCCTAGCTTGGTACTATCTCTGCATCCATCAGGAGGAAGCAGCCGGTGCCTAAGCTCCCCTGCTGTCTGCTGGGCTTTTCACAGTTGATTCCATCTCCTTCCTGCATAATCCCTGCTTGTAATTACAAATATCAGGCTTGGGGGGGCCACAGAAGGGCCATCTGTGGAGATAACAACTGCCCTGGGTGCTGACCAGAACCACCAGCGATGGCCCTAGTTATTTGCCAGCTCTGTTGCATAAATCCAAAGGGCCTGAAATTGGATGTTTACATGGCTCCTTAACTCCCTTCTCCTCAAGGGAGGTCTCCCTGCCCTGGTTTGAGCCAGAAAGGTGTTTATTTGCACAAGCCCTGAAGCCTGGTTTGCCTGTCCCATGAGTGGCAGATTTATCTGCATCCTGTTCATCCCTCAGAGACAAAGCAAAACACATGGAGATGAATCCTGAGGAGAGGAGGCAAGGAGAGGAGGCAAGGAGAGCTGGATTCAGGTACACCCTCCAGAGAGCACTTTCCTATCCAGAAATCCACACAGGCAGTGCTGGAGGTGGTTGAGTCTGGCTGAGAAAACCCTGGATGAGTGGGAGGGAAAGGCCTTGGCATGAGAAGAGGATGGCCCTGAAAGCATCGATGTGAAGTGAGGCAGGACCACCCCAATTGATGCTCCACCACCCCAAAGCCTTGGCTTGATGGCACTTCCAAGGGGAGATGCCTTCTCCTTTCCCAGCCCTGTTTTCCCAGCTATGCTTTCACTTAGACAGAAAAGAATCATGGAATCACACAGATTGAAAAAACTCTCTAAGATCATTGGGTCCAAGCATTCCCCCAGCACTGCCAAGGCCACCCCTAACCATGTCCCCAAGTGTCACATCCACGTGGGTGTTAGATCCCTCCAGGGATGTGACTCCACAGCCTGTCCCAATGGCTCACAGCCCTTGTGGTGAAGATCATTTTGCTAGGAGAGGAAACATTCATCTGATACCTTCAGTGTGGACAGCAGTGTTTGGGCAGTGGTTTCTGTCCTCAGAACCAAAGTGGGACTGGTATGGCAGCAAGCCCCAGCCCACAGTGCCTACTCTTTCATTGTTAAACATCCTTGGCACAGGTAAAGGGACCAGAGCTGTCCCAGGAAACACCAAGCATTAGTCAGACTGGTCTGTTTGCCCTCAAGGCTGAAGAGCAATCTCTGGCCCAGTTTATTTACCAGCACAAACATAGCCTTTGATGCCTTGGAGTCACTGCAGACCTCACCTGTGCAGAACTGACAGTGCAAATTGTCTCCTCCTAAAACAAACACCTACTCACAGCCCAGTGACTCACACCTCAGTCCTGCTGAGGGGATTCACTAGATCCCTGCTGCCCACAGTGGGATCACAGGGCCAGCTCACCAGTCACCCACACTGGAAACACTGGAGGAGGAGAAGACCCCTCAGCTCTCCGTTCAGAGGGTCCAGTTCTGTACCAGATTGCATGGAGATACACCACAGTCCATCCCTCCATCACCCAACTTCCATTTTTGGCATGACAAGAGGACACCCCTGACAAAACAGATGTGAGTAGAACAGGACCAGCCTAATGGGATGTTCCAATTCCCCAAACATGAACTTCCTGACATCTTGCACACTACAGCTGGGCCCTGGCTCTTGCTCCTGAGAGCAGGAGGAGACCTGGATGGGCAAAAAAAATCCTCAACCAGACCCAAGCTGTGCCCTCCACCAGCTGTGGAGGCAGTGAGCTGTTCACAGCTCCTGCACAGGCTCAGAGAGGACCATACATCACTTTCTTCTCTTTGCAAGGATCTTGAGCTCCTGACTTTCCCCACATCCTTCCCTCCCCACGATCCTCCCTAGCCTCTCAAATCTTTCCTCCTGCCTTTGCTGGAGGAAAATTCCTCTTGCGTTTGGATCATCAGCAGAGAGATGACAGCAGCACTTTGAGCAGTCACCAGAGATGCTTCCCAAGCACTCACATCCCCTTTCCCCTCCCTTGCTCCAGAAGTTCCACTCCTTTATCACACTCCATTCCACCCCACTATTTATTGTGCAATAACTCATTACCATTCCTCCTAGGACACCTTTAATAAAAGCCTATGCTTGCATATTAAATATTAAATTTATAAGATGTATAATCCTTCTAATTAAGTTGAATTTAATCTAGAGCTCTAAATTAGAAGGAAAAGAGTGGAGGGGAAAAAAAAGACAGGGAAGGGAAAAATCAGCAAAGCCAAACATGGCACAGGAAATCTGGGGGTGCCAACCAGCCCATGGTGTCATTGTCTGTGAGTAGACTCAGGGGCTGCCCCCACAGAGATGAGAGAGGGCAGAGGAGCCACTGAAGGTTCATTTCATGCCACTCAGGCAGCACAGCCACAGGCAAAGTGTGCAGCCAGGACAGCCCCAGCCTGGGGCCTCACAGTCCTGGGGCCTCTCCTGCTCTACCACACACTGCCCTAGGGGTGGAAAAAAGGTTCCTATGCACTAAGGGGCTTAGGAGCTCTGTCTGATTTGAGACAGAGTTTAGCTGGCAGCAAAGTGATTCAGAAAGCTCAGAGGAGTTTGGGTCCATGTGACTTTGCAGCCTTTGGGTTTTGTATCAAGTTTGGCTTCCTCAAAAATCAGAGAAGCTAATGCCAAAGATTTAGTGTTTTGCCTCGGTCCTGGGCTGCAGTGGTTGCACTCAGGGGAAGTTCCAGTTCCTCCTGCAGCCCTTTCTCAGGGGCAATGTGAGAGCAGCCAAGTCTCCTGGTGCTAGTGGTGGTGGAGGTCACACTGCCTGTCCTACTGCCCACAGGGAATAAGAGACCAGCTCTGCAAACATGCAGCTCCTGTGTATCTTCTAAGTGCCTACGGCTTGAAAAGCAATGGGATTAGGCCAGGATTCTTCAGGAATGGAAACTCATAGAAGCACAGGATGGTTTGGGTTGGAAGGGACCTTCAAGATTATCTAGTTCCACCCCCTGTCCTGGGCAGGGACACCTCCCCCCAACCCAGGCTGCTCCCAGCCCCATCCAACCTGGCCTGGAACACTCCCAGGGATGGAGCAGCCACAGCTGCTCTGGACACCCTGTGCCAGTGTCTCAGCACCCCCAGAGCAGAATTTCTTCTGTAAACTCCAACTTTTACTCCTTAGTTTTGATGTGCTCTTTTGATGCCCAGAGGAGACATCAGAGGGCACTGCCATGAATGAATGACCATTTTACTTGTGAAATATCTGATTTTGTTCTTAAAACATCTGGATTTCCCCCCTTTCCTTCCCCACATCTGGCAGGCAGCTTCCAAGGGTTGTCCCCAACACCACTGGGGGTCACTGAAATGCTTTCAGCACATCAGAAAGTAAAGGTGATTATGGCATTCCCAGCACCATTCATCAGTGTGTAAAGATAATCCCAGCAGGACACAGTGGCACATCTGGAGACATGTTCCACCAAGCTGCTCTGAGCCCATCTGGCAGCACTAGAGGAGTTAAAAGGCACAATAACTGGAGTGCTGGGAAAGGGGAATGTGAATTCTCTCCTAACAACTTCATGTTCCTTCCCACCCACTGGGTGAACAAACCCCACAGCCTGCAAAGCATGGAAAGCATGGAAAACTCTCTTCTGGTTGACTGTATGACTCCAAGTTGTGCTCTTGCCTTTGTCCTGTTGGTATTAGGCCCTTGCAGGGCCAAAATAGAAATAAGACTTACTGGTATTTTCTTCCAAGTCCATATTGTATTCATTGCTTTTCACAGGGAATTGGATTTTCACATTCATAGGCTCTAAAGGTCAGGGATAACAGGCTATCAGCATTTCATATGCATTCCAGGGAAAAGCAAAACTATAAAACTGGAAATAAAGGCTGCATGAAAATTCATTCCCAAAAACCCAGATCAAAACAGCTCTCTCCCCTCCCTATGAATCGGCATCTGCTCTTTGTTGTTGGATCTGAAATGTATTAGAAGTCTCCTGCTAGCACCATGGCTAAGGCAACATCTGTAGCATTGATTCCTGACACACAATCCTGAAGGTGATCCAGGGAGGAGGGTGTAGGAGCCAGGACTTCTGCTCAGCATCAAAACAACAGCAACAGCAACAAAGGCCAGTGCAGCTTTTGTGCCTTGTGTGTGCACGTGCCTGTTAGAGCCACTGAGGTGGTTTAAGGTGTTGAAAGAGAAAGGAGTTTTCAGCACAGATTTCAAACAACTCTTTGCTGCTAGAAGGACTGGGAGGAGCAGAGGAAAAGAAGAATATGAAGCCCTAAAGCTGTCTGTGTTCTCATTTCAATCACACAAGGCATTCTCAGGAAGGGCAAACAGCTACCTTGAGTTTTGCTGCATAGCAGGATATGAATAAAATGGAAAAGGAAAGAGAGAGGAATTTGCTCAGAATCTCAGGTTCAATTGAATGACTGCCTTTTCCCTTAGTAGGTTCCAGAGTTAACACTCAAAAATGTTCCAGGTCTCCAGCACTGAAATAACTCCCTTCTCACTCGAGGAATTCCCTTTCTCTTAAGGTCCAACAATGTGATCTAATTCAAGTGTCTAGCAAGGTAAGGGTCCAGGCTGAACAGTCCTTTGATAGCAGATGGACAGAGACAGACACCTCCAGAAGGTTATTAGCCCAGCTGGAGAGAGGTGGGACAAACACCTTCCCTGAAAACACATTTGTCTCTCCACTGCCTCCTCCAAGGAGCTGAGACAACTTGCTTACACTAGACCTGTTGCTTTTCAGCAGCTGAGAAGGGCCTGTCCCTCTGAGAGCTGCCCCAGTCCTGCACTCCCAAATCTGCTTTCACCAGTGAAATCATTCTCTGCCTTTCCATCAAAACCCTCCCTGGGACAGACCTCCCAGCTTCACTTTGCACCCAGACCATTTTGCTCCCCTGAGCAAGGGATACAGGGACTCACACCCTCAGGGTGGTACCAGGAGCACAGCAGGGCCAGAGCCCAAGCTCTACCACAGCTGTCCTGTCTCTTGGGGTGCTAAACCAGCTGGAGCCAAGGAAGGAACAGAGACAAGGAGCAAAAGGATCCCAAATTCCCCTACATCCCCATTCACAGCCTTATCTGTTGTGCTTCATGTCCCAGTAAGTATTCAGCTCGAGGAACACCCATTGAAACTCTGCTGAGTTACTTCAATACCACAAGTACCCATAGTGCTACATGACTCACCATGACTCAACACGGTGCAGAGCAGATTGAAAAGGTTTCAGTGCCAGCTCTTCACAGTCAGCTGCAGGGGGGAACAATCTGCCAGGCTCCCTTTGTCTGAGCAAAGCTGTGTTTGGGTGTCACCTTCAGTCCCTCAGCACAGGAGCTGCTGGCACAGCTGCCTTTGGGTCCTGTTCCTCCGTGGGTTTCCTTCGGATTTCCCCTCCATTAGGTTTCAGTGCCATGCCAAACTGTGCATCTCATGGGCTGGGGCTCTGAGGCAGGGCATGAGGACAAGCTCTCCTGCCATCCACAACACCTTCCTGCAGGAGTTTCCCTTGGGGACATTCAGCTTCCAGGGGGTGACAGCTGGATCTAGCTTCTGAGGGAATTTTGAATCTGTGGCAGCTCAATGGTGCCCTCCCTTTGAGGCTTGGCAAAGAGTCCACTCCAATTCATCTTGCAGTGATGGTCTACAGAGAAGAAAACCCCAGAGCCTTCTTGAGAGGGCCCAGAGGTTGTTTGCATAAGAAAGAGTGGGATGTGAAGCAGCCTGAGTCCAGCTTGCTCCATAGAGAATATCCTGAGCTGGAAGTGATCCACAAGGATCATTGAGTCCATCTCCAGGCCCTGCACAGGACAACCCAAAAAATCCCACCATGTACCTGAGAGCACTGGCCAAATGTTTCTGAACTCTGTAAGACTTAGTGCCATGCCCATTTCCCTAGGGAGCTGTTCCAGGGCCCAACCACCCTCTGAGAGAAGGAGCTTTTCCCCAATACACAGTATTTCCTAATGCACAATATTTGCTGGGACACACCAGTATCAGAAGTCCATCATGCAGGTCCAGGCTGGCTGTAACCAGTGTGCATAAACATCTCCTGGGGTTCATCTGGTCACCAATCCCCATGGGCACAACAGAGACCTCATGCTCCACCTTCCCTCCTGTCCACATGGATGCTCAGAAGGAGGTCAAGGCACTCCTCAGTGTGATTACCCACAGCTGCAACCCAGGCTGGATTTGCCAGGCCATAACCTCCAGCAGCCTGTGTCTCCTTGCCATGGAGGACAGCCCTTCTCCCTCCAGTGCCTCCCCCAGGGGCACTTTGAGGTCTCCACAGGGGAGGGGTTAACCTGCCCCTCCCCACGACAGACACCCAAAATCAATCTCTCAGCAGCTGTTATGAATTAAGCCAATTAGGGCATCAAAGCACAGGAGAAGCTGCTTACTGCTAAGGCATCATTTATGAGGGGGCTGTAGGTGTTATTAGATTGGAAAGGCTTTTGCTTCCCCAAGATCAAACACTTGTGGACAGCAAGTCTAGAGTCCAAAGCACTGCCTTGTTGGGAGGGAAGGAGGCTGAGGCCAAACTGCTGGAAACAGGTCACAGCAATCAACCCCAGCCTCAGTCTGCAGAGTGAATTGGGTTGGGGTGTACAGCACAAGGCTCTCAGGGTAGGGAAGAAACTTCTCAAGGTTTCTAAAGTCTTGCCTGGTGGGATGGGCTGAAATAAAATTGACATGATATGAGGCAGTGGCAGAAGTTTTTTCCTGCCCTGTGTTATGTGGATCCTGTGTTTTTGTGAGGATACCCCAGAACACTGAGACCCCTCAAGATCTGCTGGGACTGTGAGAACTGCTACACATCTCAGTGTCTTCCCATGGCTGAACCCAGGCTTGATCCACACTGGGTGCACTAAACCAGACAGAGACAGCACATCAGCAGCTGAGCACTTCAGCTGCTTCCCAGGGAGCTGTGGCTGCCCCAACCCTGGCAGTGTTTCATTCCAGATTGGATGAGCCTTGAGCAACCTGCTCTGGTGGGAGGTGTCCCTGCCCAGGGCAGGGGGTTGGGGCTGGATCACCTCTAAGCTCCATTCCAACCCCTAAAAGTTCTATAATTCTCTAACAGCCCCACGGGTAAGGTCCACCACAACCTGCTCATGGGCCACGTCACTGCCTCCCTCTGTGCCTCAGGAAGGAAGATGTCCCTTTTCTCATCCCTTCTCCTGTCCCCACAGCCCATGGGGATTTTCAGGTGGGGGATTTTTCCTGCTGCCTTTGTGTGCCAGGTGCTATGCTTTGGTCCTGCCTCTGAAGTGCTGCTGTAATCTCTGCTGTTTGCCTCCTGCCTGTGGTTTAGGTGAAGGAAAAAGTTTAACCCTTCCACCTCCACCACCACTTCTAGTGGAAATGTGCAGGGTTCCTACTGGAGCATGTGCTGGGAACAGGGAAGGACCATGGGCACTGCAAACTGAACGCTGCTGGGAGATGAGTAGACAGGTGGTAATTGCTCTGTGCTGGCCAAGAAGCATCTCTCTGTTCCCTGTCCAAGCACAGGCATCCACACAGCTTCCAGCCTTGTCTTGCCATCTGCTGTGGAAGTGCTCCCTGGTGAGTGGCCTCTCCTGCTTTCTCCCCTCTCATCCAGACATGGAGCAGAGTGAACCAGAGATGATTTCCCTTGTTATTTCCTGAAGGAGAATGAGGCCACAGGCAGCAGATGCTTCCTTAAGTACCCCTGGTGCTGTGTCTGGATCCTGCTTCAGTCCTTCTTCCCACACCAGGGACATCAGAGCTGGTTCCCATCATCTGTAGGATGAAGGACACTGAGAGGACATCACATCTGCATTGCACAACTGGCCCTAAACGTGCAAACCTGGAGCATCTCAGCTCCAAATCACCTCTGCACAGCCCTTGGTTTTGAAGGGAGCACAGACATCTGCTCCACTGGGGCTCTGGAAGGGATAGAGCCATTCCCTGTGCAGCCACCAGCAGAGAGCAATGCCATGTTGTGGGACCAAAAACTGCTTGGAATTCCTCCACAGACACCTCTCCCCTGGCAGGCACAAGTGTCTCTGCAGAGGTTTGACTTTGCTGAGCAAACAGAGAATCAAGTGGTAAGAAGTGGTTTTCCTTTGCTTGGGCAAATGGTCTTTTTCCCCCTTTTTTTTGGTCTTTTCCCCCTTTTTTTTCCCCCCTGAGCTCTAGCACAGCCACTGCTTGCATACGAAGCACCCTGCAGCACGCTAATTATCCTAGTAACACACACAGCCCCTGCTTTTCCTGAGGGCTGGAGGGAGCCACTGGGCAGGCAGAGAGATCAGAAGGAGATGTGGGCAATGGGGATGGGATGCATCATCCAGCCCAGGAGGGCAAGTCTGAAATTTCTCAACAGCACTGAGTGGAGAGCTGGGAGTGAAGAGTCATGCTGGAAACACTGAGACACTGTCCCAGGTTGCCCAGGAAGGCTGTGACTGCCTCAACCCTGGCAGTGTTTCATTCCAGGTTGGCTGAAGCCTTGAGCAACCTGCTCTGGTGGGAGGTGTCCCTGCCCAGGGCAGGGGGTTGGGGCTGGGTGATCTCTGAGCTCCATTCCAATCCCTAAAATTCTATTATTTTCATCTTCATACCCAGCCTTGCATGATACATCCAAGCTCCTGTTTATTACCCTGGCAGGAGCAATCTACTGCAGCCCCAACAAATGCAAACCAGACTGGTCTTTTGTTTTCTTTCTTTCTGTTGTTTGCATTTTTGCCTTTCCTTTCTTTTTTTTCTCCCCCTTTCATAAAAGCAATAAGCCCTGAATAATCTCAACATCACCATTGGCTTTATTGGTTAATCAAAAGCCTTTTTTTCCCCCTTCTGAACCTAAGCCAAGCTCTTAACTTCGTATTTAATGGGCAGATATTTTCTCCAAATGCTCTTTTTTCACTCTCATAAGCTAACTATGCTATGGATAATGGCTCCTTTCTCCTTTTCAAGTGGGCTCTTTATCTACCTATAGGTTCCAGCTGATATAAATCCCTCCTGTTCAAGACGTGGAGATAGATAATATTCCTCTCCTCTGGCTGGTTTGGTTTTTTTACCCCAATCCATATGAGAATATTGGCATTGTTGCCTGTAAATAATTACAAATATAGATAGATGTATTTATTTTTACATACACATATATATATATATTTATATGCGTTTTTTTTCTGAAGTTCCAGTGAATATCTATCACTAGGCCTGAACAGCTCTCAGAATTCCAAGCTCCATCCCTCCTGGTAAGGAGTGGACACCTCAAATGACCCATCTGCCACTTTAGGGTGGGTGCCAGCACCACAGAGTGAGTTCCCAGTGGGTGCAAACAATACAGAGTGGGCTCCCAGTAGGTGCCAACACCACAGGGTAGGTTCCCAGTGGGTACCAGCATTAGAGGTTGGGTTCCCAGTGAGTACCAACACCACAGGTTGAGTTCCCAGTAGGTGCCAACACCACTGGGTGGGTTCTCAGTGCCGCATTTTAAGACAGAGCAGGATGAAACAGAAGTGTCAGGGAAGAGCTCTTAAAGCCTGACCTTCCCAGAAGGAAAGCTCTCACCCCAGTCTGTCTTTGGCATGGAGTCAGCAGGAGGAAGGGGTTGGGTAAGAGACATCCATGCTACTCCAAGTGCTGGGGCCTCACTCAGCTCCTTGCAGCAGTTTCTTTTCAGAGAATCATAGAATTTTAGGGGCTGGGATGGAGCTCAGAGATGATCCAGCCCCCAACCCTTGCTCTGGGCAGGGACACACCTCCCACCAGAGCAGGTTGCTCAAGGCTTTAGCCAACCTGGAATGAACACTGGGTGGTTCTAGGCTCCAAATTGTCTAGCTCAGCTTTCACAGACAAGCAAGCAACCAGAAGATCTGTGCTTTAGGTGGCTTCAGAAGCACTTGCCTTCTGCAAAAATGCTCCTTAGAAATGAATGTTTTTCACTCCCAGATTATTTTTTTCATCTCCTGTGCTTGTGTTTTTTTCTGAGCTCATTACTGGCTTGGCTGTTAATCCCTTCCACGACTCTATCCCTCATCTTCAGGGGCAGTTTAACAGTCCCTCTGCCTGTGAAAGGGCCTTCAGATCTGGGATCACAAAGCATTAATTATAGATCTGCAGTATCAACTCAGTGCCACTTGCCACATTCACAAGCTGCAGGAAATCAATGGGCAGTTTGTGAGAAGTGCTGGCTCTGATTTAAGGCTCCTTCACAAGGAGGAGTCTGGAAACCTCTGCATGACTTTTTGGACAGAGGTCTGGTGCTTGGGAGGTCACTGGTGGCTTGTGACACCATTATCTGGAGAGGAAAGACTTCCCTCTCTGCAGCTCAGCTTACATGGGATGCACTCGTGGGGCTGTCTTTGCACTTGAGCATCCAGGGAGGAGCAAACTCTTGGCTCTGACTCCAGGCAGCAGCATCCTGGCAAAGTGTGGTATCACAAACCCAGCAGAACTGGTCTCAAAGTGCTTTGACCTTGCCCCTTCCTCGCTCAGACCATATCCTTGATGTCAGTCTGGCTCTTGCACACCTCCTCACTGTGCCTGGACAGTATAAAAGGGAATAAAACAAACCCAACCAAGAAAAAAAAAAAAAAGTCTTTCTGGCAGGTTCATGTCTTGAACTGAGCCAGGCAAATGTTCCCACCAGGTAAGAGCAAATTGTAGAAATCCTTTTTTTATTGTTTAACTCCAAGCCCAACGTCAAGGGAGTTCACAGCCCTCACAGAGAACACTGGGAAAGGTTGTACAGCACATGCATGGCCAGAAAAAAACCTAATGACAAACACAGGACCAGAAACCATGTCTCCTGTGTCCCCTCATGTGTGGCCTCCTCCCGAGGCTGCTGATGGCAGGTCCCACCCCTGTGCTGCCCAACAGGATGGTGGAAGGGGTGCTTGGTGGTGGTAGGAGATGCTCTCTGGGATCAGGCCTGATGCTGCTGCCCAGAAGTTGTAGCTACCCATGGGCACTGCAGAGCACTAACCTCCAGGAACCTGTGACACACTGAGCACATACTGCAGTTACAGCAAAGGCAGAGGGTGTTGCTGCCCTCTCCTGCCGAGCCAAGCACCCACCTCTCTCCTTGCCAAGGCAAAGCTGCAGGTGGGGCAGAGCCTTGCTCCCAGACATCCACCTCCTTCCACTGTGAACTCATCCCAAATGAGGCATTTCTCCAAGGTTTCCTCCAGACAAGTCACCCACTGCCACTCACAAACAGGAGCCAAATGACAGGAACCCCTTGGGTCCGTCCTGGAAAAGGGGAGGAATTCCACTGCAAAAAGCTCCATTTGATGGAGGGTGTGCCAGTCTGTCCAGCCTGGCTTTCTCCTCAGCCCGGCTTTGTGGTGTGGTCCCTGGGACAGGTTCACTGCCCCCTGAGCGTTTCCAGTCGATGTGCCCTAGGGAAGGGTCAGGATCCTTCAGGAGGAGGGGGCAGCCAGCACCTTGTGCTCTGCTGCAGCACGTTGCTGCCATCGTGAGTCCAGAGGCATGGACTGTGTGCAGGGAACGGAGACACCTGTGGAAAGGTTCGAAATGATCCCCTGGAGCACAGACTCCATTCGCTTCCTTCAGGAGCCAAGGGGCTGCAAGAAGAACCTCACTCTAAAGCCAAAGGCTGCAGAGAGCAAGGTCTGCCCAACAGCTTTGCCTTTGTCCTCCCTAATGCAAGATCTGAGCCATCCTGACTTGTTTTAACTGTCCCAAGAAGCAATGGAGGTTGTCCCACAGTCCAGTAGAAACCTCTAGGGAGACATTCTCCTGGTATCCTACTGTTTCTTCAAACAGTCTTGCCCTGTTCTTGGGGAGGGAGAAATTCTCATGAGAAAGAGCCTTCCCAGACCTTCTCCTGTCCTTGCTCTGTCCTGCTTAGCTGTCTCTGATATCGGCTCATAAACCAGTTCCTCTCTGGGACTGGCCACTCTCTTCCCCACTGTCCCCTCCTGTTCAGCACTGTCCCTCCCTCTGGGGACAGTGTGTGTGGTGGAGCACAAGGGTCCAGCTCCCAGGTGGAATCCAGAAGCTCTGAAAGACCAGCAGACCTTGAAATCCGCTGATTTAAAAGACCTTTGGAGCAAACACAGCAGTAGGACAGAGAGCTGGAAAGGAATCAGAAAAACCCGAAGTGTTTATTTCTATCTTTGGACAGAATTATTTCATTATAAATGAATTATTTCCTTGCTTTTTTTTTTTAATCCTGAGGAAGAGGGTGGCATGAATCTCTTCCCTCCCTGAGAAAAAGTTCCTCTGGAAGGTCAAAGGCAGAAGCTCCTGACTCCTGCCTAGCCCCTAGCACAGAGCCAGTGTGCTGGGTGTGTAGCCAAAGTGCTTCTCCTCCCAACGATCCCAGAGGCATTACAGCTACATGCAGGTAAATGAAGAGTGCAAATTAAAGCAGGGCTAAGAAACAATTTTCCATCCGTAAATATTAGTCCTTTCACACTTCTCAGTGCTCAATCTTACAGCCCCATCAGTTTTCCAGTCACCTGTGCTATGTTTCAGGGTTGTGAGGCACATACAAACAGGACAGGAGAGAGCAAAAATTATTCCTAATACAAAAAGCAAATGGGGAGAAAATCATAACCTTTCACATCAGTTTCTGACATGGTAAGAAAGCAGCAAAAAGGATTTTGTTCAGTTCTGCTTTCCCTTCAAAAACAGCCCTTAAACACAAGCACTACCTGTGCTGATTTACCTGGGAACACCAATTAAGCAAACTGATTTGCTGTTTGCCTATTAGTCCAATTAGCTCATTAGACAGAAGGGTTTTAGTGAAGGAGCCTTGAGAGGTTCAGCACAGATAAGTCTGGCAAAGCTCAGCTACATTAATGACATGCAACCTATGTGCAGGAGAGAACTGCTGAGCAAAAGCCTCCAGCCAAAGAAGAGATCCTGCCACCAGCACAGGATTGGGGCTGGTACCACCCCATGGCTCTGCAGGGAACTGAACACTCCTTGCTGAGCTGTGAAAGGATCCAGGAGGTCTTCTTGTCACCCTCTCACTTGAGTATTCCCTATTTGCCTATGCAAACCTCCAAGCACCACTGTAGTTCCTACCAGAGCATCATCTCTGGGGTCACATCTCCTGAGGCCCTTCAGCTCCAAGGCAATGCCACCAGCTCTGATGACTCTCGTGGATTTCTGACGGTCTCTTCTTCTGCAGTCATGGGAATATGTTCAGACTTTCAGATTTATTTCCTTTTGTTCCTCTTCAAGTTTTTGGCTCTTGTGGTTATAGAATCCCAGAATGGTTTGCGTTGGGAGGAACCTTAAAGAACATCCAGTTCCAACCCCTGTGTCCTGGGCAGGGACACCTTCCACCAGCCCAGGTGGCTCCAAGCCCCATCCAGCCTGGCCTGGAACACTCCCAGGGATGGAACTGCTCTGGGCACCCTGTTCCAGTGCCTCAGCACCCTCTGAGTAAAGAATTTCTTGCTAACATTTAACCTAAACCTGTTCTCTTTCCATTGAAAACCATTGCCCCATGTCCTGTCACTATTTGCCCATAGGAGAATTCCCTGCCTGGAAGCATTAGTGCTTCTTTGATCACAGTAACCTTCTCCCACCTCATAAAACACCTGGCAAAACATCCCTGCTAGTACAACATGGATCTGGTTCCCCAGCTGTGTCCAACATGAGGTCCCAGAGCAGGAAAGAGGCTCTAAATGTGGTGGGAAGGGGGAGGGAGGGGACATGGGGGTGTCCCCTTCAGGGCATGAGACTTGACTGCCTTTGAAAGTCAACCTGAGCAGCTGTTTAGCTCAAGCAGCCAATTTTTCCCTCCTGCTTGCACTTTCCTGGAGTGTTTGGTGTGTCTCTGCAAAGCTTTTATTGCTGAGATGGTGACTTCAGCCTTGTCTCAATTTGCTTTTAGACTAACAAGCAATGTAGCTGCAAATTAAAAAGATGGAAAACAACAATAAGCCAAGCTCTGCCTCTCTCCCCTTCCCTCCTCCCCTCCAAGAGGATGCTGAAAGATTGAAAAGTGAGTCATTGAAAGATCATTCTAGGTCACAGAGACCTTTTCCTACTGCACTGTGAGCAGAGGAAGGAAGGGGCTGTGATTGCAGTGCTGGGCAGGGCCCTGGGCTCAGATCTCCACTTGGCTCCAGGCTCAGACACTATTTTGCATCTGTTAATTACAGAATTCCAGGGGGTTAATTTTTGCCAAATGGGGAAATGATTCCCCTCTTTCCTGTCTGGCTGTGATATGTCCTGGGGTCACAGGTTGCCTTTTTGGGGAGAGTACAGCACAATGTACCTATGCTACACCCAACAGAGGCTGGAAATCACAGCCACAATGAACAGCATGAACTACAGGAGCAAAAAACATCACTCCCTGGCCCAAACCACAGGAGCAAAAACTATCACTCCCTGGCCCAAACCCACCATTCTTTAGCACTGCAGCCAAAAGAGACTTTACTTGTTGGCATTAGCCATTCCCCACTGCCAGCACTCTGCTGGTACCTGGGGTGGTTGACCTCTTTGTAGGAAGGCTGTGCTGAAGGAGAACAAACATGGCATTTGAAGGGACAACATGCTTTGAGCATGGAATCTGCTCTTCAGGTTGGATAGAGAAATGATGAGCTCAAGGGAAGATTCAGTTGGGATCCATTTTTTGTAGAAAAGGAAGAGAATTTGAAGTTACAAATCCTGACTTCAGGTCAACTTCCCATCCCTGCAGAACCAAGTGATGTGCTTTGGCCAAATGGAGATGACTAAGGGATGAACACTACAGCAGCTGAGTACGAGATGGGTGTGAGCTGGACAGGGGAAGAGGGAGGGACTACCCAGGAAAACATGAAAGGGGTTAATGGGTTAATGGCTAAGAGTGTGGAGTTAAAATATTAGGTGGCTGGGAAAGGCTCCCTAAACAATCTCTTGGATACATGACTGTTTTCAAAGGGAAATGCTGGAAGCAGCTGCTCCTGGAGATATTCTGAACTTCAGGGAGGCCAAAAGCTATGGGACATGCTCAAGGGAACATTTGCATGAGCAGGGAGGGACAGCTCTTTCCCATGTGTTATTTACTGACTTTCCTCCTCTCCCACTAACATTTTCTCCCTGAAAATCAGCTAGTTCCAAGTCCTCTGCCATGGGCAGGGACACCTTCCACTAGACCAGGTTGCTCCAGCCTGGCCTGGAACGCTCTCAAG